>NC_084734.1:25198576-25421076 GCF_033978785.1 Entelurus aequoreus
AGGGAGAAACAGGACTATTGGGGTCCCTACAACAACCGAGCCAACTCCCCAAGTTGGCGGGGTCCAAGACCTGCTAGAAGACCCTCTAATGAGGAAACACAGAGACGGCGAGGTGTGCATTTTCTCTCCCCCAGGAGGGAAGACGCAACAAACCAGTCGGGAAAAGAGATGTAGCTGATGTTGCAGCCCAAACATCAGCTACAGAACCTATGGGCCCTATGGAGGGAGGGATGTTTATCCCCTCCATGAGCAATGCAATGACACCGGACAAGACAGAACAGCGAACCTCATATGTGAGGGGAAGCATTGAAGGGACTGAAATTAACATATTGATCGATTCAGGAGCAACCGAGTCGTTCATCAGTGACAACTTCCGCAGGTCTGTTCCAGCCCTGCACAAGCGACCCTTAACGGCGGATTTTATTGCTGCACGGGCAGTGAATGGACAGTTGCTTGACACACTGGGCACTATAACAGTGACTATGCGTCTGAAGAAGACCTCCCGACAGCAGGTTTTTCCATGTTATTAGGGGGTCCACACAAACAGCGCTACTGGGCTTGGACTTTCTTGTCGCAAATCACGCCCTTCTGGATTATGCCCGTGGCAAACTACACCTATGGGACACTGCACTTCCACTCCTGAGTGGCAAAGACCTGATTCCGGAGTGTTGTATTGTTTCCATCGCCACTGTTGTGACACTGCCCCCCCTCAGTGAGATGCTGGTGCCTGTGAGTGTGTCCCCACCTGGGCCCGTTGATCAACTTCCTGACTTTGTGGGTTACTTATCACCCAACCTTAAAGGCAAAAGTGAGTGTGTCATAGCTCACACAGTGACATCTGTAAAGGACGGGGTTACCACAGCCCGTGTGTTGAACCCTACAGATCAGGACATTATACTGAGAGAAGGCGTGCACCTGGGGGAGTTTTTCTCCGTGGATGAGGCGGAGATCGTGACACTTCCTCAGGGTCCAACCGAGACTGTCTCTACCATTTCATCCAGTGAGGTGCCTGTTGTGTCACTGGAGGAGTCTTCTGCTAGTCAGCAACAGAAAGCACAACTGGCTGCACTGCTGGCCGAGCATCAGGGGATTTTCAACCCGTCAAAGGGGGGGACTGGCAGATGCACCCTTATCCAACATCACATCAAGACCGGTGATCATCCCACATTGCGGCAGCGCGCCTACCGGACTTCACCAGAAAAGAGAGAGGAAATAGACAGGCAGGTGACTGCCCTGCTGGCGGACGGGGTGATTGAGGAAAGCTGCAGCCCATGGGCCTCGCCTGTGGTCCTTGTCAAGAAGAAGAATGGTGAGTGGAGATTCTGCATTGACTATCGTCGTCTGAACAGTGTAACCGTGAAACAAAAGTTGGGCTTTCGGTTGGAGGTTGTCAAGGTAACTTAATATGTTCTTACTGTGATGGCAAATGTTTCATATGTGTATAGTATGTCGGGATGCTATGGTGTATCAGAATTTTCTGGTGTACGTGGGAATAGTGTGGCATGCGTGACTGTGCAGTGGTGTGAGGGGAACATGCATATATATATATTTTTTGTGTGTGGGTTAACTCCTGTGTTTTGACTGCCTGTGTTGTTTTTGCAGTTATTCTGTTATGATGTTGAAACGAGGACGTTTCTTTTTGTAGGAGGGGAGGTATGTAACCTATTTTTATGGGCATGCCTCTTAATGATGTTAAGTTCCTGTTATAGGCTGTTTTGCAGTGTATGCTTGGAGCTCTTGTTTTGAAGGCGCCTAGAGCGGAAGTGGCGTCATGTGTTGTGAAGCGGAGGTTTTTGAGAAGAAGAAAAATAAAGTGGTCCTCGTGTGAACTGGAGCCTCCGTGTTTGTTATTTTGTAGTTTGATACAGTCTAGGCGATATTTATAAACCCTCGGTTACAGTAGCTAGTAAAGAGAGACCTAGAGACTCCGATGCCACTTTCCCTCCACCACCACCACTTAAGGATTAACTCTGCCTCTGCTCATCATTCAGCACTGAAGGTACACACACTCTGTCAATCAATGTTCCCTCTAATTGTTCATGTGTGAGCAAACGCAAAAACTCCCTGAGCATACGTGGAGCCCATGTGAGCAACATCAGACGTGCACACTGTGGCTACACCAGCAGCACACCTGTCCCAAACCTGACTAAATAACAAGTTTAATCTCCATCTATCCATCCATTTTATACCGCTTGTCCCTTTCGGGGTCGCTGGAGCCTATCTCAGCTGCATTCTGGCGGAAGGCGGTGTACACCCTGGACAAGTCCCCACCTCATCGCAGGGCCAACACAGATAGACATACAACATTCTCTTATTATTATAATCAAATGACAGCAGTCATTTCCTTTTCTAATATAAGTGTTTAGGCCCACTTACAATGACAATAACAACAAATATTGTTTTTCATGAACTGTGTACTTGTATTGTTTGTCTGGGTGGAGGTCCTGCTTTGGAAATCATTTGTACCCCTTTCAGACATTGCATTTAGTTCCCATTAAAACATTCACATGTTGCACAATGAGATGTAAGCAGGGGATCATGTGTACATTCCTGCAACTTCCTGTTTGTAAAAAATATATTTTTATGAGTATTTATTTAATATACTAATAGCATTTCATGATTAATATTTATAAATCAAGATTCCTAATAAATGACACTAGAATAAGCACACATTTGATTGGTAAATCATAGTGTAAGGACCTGGAATGACACTTTATGTGTGGTGTTGGAGTTGTCCGACTTTTTGTGTGGCTGTAAACGCATCAGTGCCATATGTGCATGTGTTGGCGCAAGTGAGAAAGAGCGAGCGGCTGCTGTTGATCTAACAAAGTTGCTTTTGGTCTGGTTTGTACTGCAGAAAATGACCACTTTTGCTAGATATCATTTTTTTTACTAATGTTTTGGTGATGTGTTTATGGCCAACAATAAAGAGTTTTGCTCAGTAAAGTGATGGATGGAATTCATGTCCTCAAAGCGTCTCGACAGACGTTACAATATTTGAACAATGATGACGAAAACTGTTTTCTCTGTCGTGTCCGTGTCGTGTTGAAAATTGTTATGCGCTTATTTTTTTATTTGATTTTGTGCATGGCATAGATTTGCCGTGCGCAGAGGACGCTTGAGCAGTGCGCAATTGCACAGGCGCGCACCTTAGAGGGAACGTTGCTGTCAATTCTCTTATATACTCTTTCATCCTAGACTTCTAGAGTGTTTGACTATCACATCACTCTAAATGTATAGACTATAAAGTTCACAAACATAAAGAGAGATCCTAGTGGGCCAGGCCAATCTTTCCTTATCTCTAAACTAAAACTGGGGAAATGTGTAGAGTGTTCTGGGCTTCAGACATGATTTTGTGTCAGAATTCTTTGAGGAAAAAATGCCTGGTTAGGCTTTGTGTATGTAAAAATAAAGTTAAAGTACTTATTTGGTTTACAGTTATGTTGTTATTATGCTGTTTGTTACTTATGTATGTTATGTTGCAGCTATTTAAAATAGTTTTGTCAATTTGTTCTGGCCAGAAACAAATTGGCCTTTGTAACATATCTTTGTATTTGTGTGTTGTATGTAGAGCACATTGCTTAGCAGAGTTGAGTGATGCAAATGCATGTCAAGTTGATCAACACATTGTATTATTCTGCAGTGCAATAACAGTACTGAAATGAAGGCTAAAGGGCATTAATGGGAGCTTTAAAAAAAAAGAAGAAAAAAAGAAGTAACTAAATAGTTACTTTTCAAAGTAACGCATTACTTTTTGGTGTAAGTAACTGAGTTAGTAACTGAGTTACTTTTGAAATGAAGTAACTAGTAACTATAACTAGTTACTGGTTTTCAGTAACTAACCCAACACTGTATATATGTATATATGTATATATATATATATATATATATATATATATATATATATATATATATATATATATATATATATATATATATATATATGGGCTGCAACTAACGATTAATTTGATAATCGATTAATCTGTCGATTATTACATCGATTAATAATCGGATACAAGAGACAAACTACATTTCTAACCTTTCCAGTATTTTATTGAAAAAAAACCAGCATACTGGCGCAATGTTCTTTCAACTTGCCAAAAAAAACAAGGAAAATGTTACAAAAATGCACACTTTTGACACCCCTGCTATAGATAATAAAAAATTTAATCTATCGATAAAAAGCAGAGCCTGACGACGCATTCGCGTTTATCACAACTCTCTTGCTCTCTCCTACTCCCTCATTAATGCTGCTGCGCGCACAATTTGTTGTGTTTTTAACCTTCTTAACCCTGAACGTACATTGAAAATACACGCAACCCTAACTCAAAATGCCGAACATTTGAGGCATATAAGAAACACCGCCCGACAGCCCCGCAAAAGAGGACATGTCCGGTGAAAAGAGGACGTATGGTCAGGACCTAGCCCGGTCGCTGCTAGCATGCAGCTAACGGGCTGCGATAGACTGACCATATGTCGTCTTTTTACCGGACATGTCCTCTTTTGCTAGCATGCTAGCAGCTAACGGGCTGCGATAGACTGACCATACGTCCTTTTTTCACCGGACATGTCCTCTTTTGTGGAGCTGTCAGGGCAGAGTTTCATAAATGTCCGGCATTTTGAGTATTGTTTACACAACGTGCAGTACGCTACTTAATATGTCTGTGTGGAAACTCATTCGGTACACCTCCGCATCGAACCGAAACGGTTCGATACAAATACACGTACGTTACACCCCTATTATTTTGATTATTGTTTCTCAGCTGTTTGTAAACGTTGCAGTTTATAAATAAAGGTTAAAAATGTTTTTAAAAAAATAACAATAAAACGTAGCCTCAGCGCATGCGCATAGCATAGATCCAACGAATCGATGACTAAATTAATCGCCAACTATTTTTATAATCGATTTGTTGTTGCAGCCCTAATATATATATATATATATATGTATATACTGTATGTATATATATAATATATATAAAACTGTACTTTCAAGTTGAAACAAAAATGTTGATCATTTTAATGAACTGCAAGTACAAAAAGGTTTTGAAATTTCTTTTTTTTCGTATCGAAAAAATATTGAACCATGACACTGAAATATTGAACCGAACCGAACCGTAAATTTTGTGTATCGTTGCACCCCTAATATAAATATATATATATATACACATATTGTAGATACTATAGAAGTAGACCCGCGAGCCGTAGTTTGCTTTAACCTGTCCAGTTTACAAGACACAAATTGCAGCTGCACAATTAATCGAATTTGGATTGCGATCATGATTTTGGGCGCTACGAATAAATGAGGGTGATCGTCGGCAATATTAACATCTAAAAAGTGGGCACCGCTGCATATCTATTAGAGCACTTTCACAATCAAGAACCACCAAGGGGAGAGTGAAAGACAGTGGACTCAAGTGATAGTAAATGACAATAGAGAGTGACAGTAGATCAGATGGTCGCCAGTAGCTCCCAACAATATTAGGAAAAATAAATTCATTATTACATCGGTACCCTCCCGTAGAGTGACCCACAGGGTGCCAACAGGCACACATTTTCACCCTTGAACAAGACCGCACGTCTCGCCATTTTCTGGGCGCCCACCTGCTCATTCCCCCAAACCCAAAAGTGCTCCCGAGCGAATAAACCAACAAACGCCACATGGAGTTGCACGGCAGAGCTGCGTTGAAGTGCGCATCCAAACAAATCATCGAGTTGCGACAGGTTAAGCAACAACACTTCCCTTATTTCTTCAACCGCCATCATTTGCCTGCGAATACAAGCTAACAATCCAAATACAGTTATGGTTGCTCACAAAGCCAGCCGCCCTCCATTGGCGCAAAGCCCTGATGAACATCTATAAAAGTGCCCAAAGTACAGACTACGGTAACATCAACCATACACTATGGGAATCTGTATCCATCAGCCTCTCAAAGACACACAAATTAACAGATGTAATAACGTTTTATTTAGCAAAGACATGTTTCCTATACTATGGGCAGTACACTGGGTTCATTGTAGTATGTGCCTTTTGTGCTAAATCAGTTGTTTTCACTTGTTTGCACTGTATGATCATTCTTTGCAGTGGCATATTTATGTTTAGTTAGCCCTTTGTCTTTTGTACATTTTATCTTATACTGATGAATGATTTTTATTTTAAGTTTTTTT
Organism: Entelurus aequoreus; assembly: GCF_033978785.1. Taxonomy (NCBI): domain Eukaryota; kingdom Metazoa; phylum Chordata; class Actinopteri; order Syngnathiformes; family Syngnathidae; genus Entelurus; species Entelurus aequoreus. The sequence continues at coordinate 25,204,742 of NC_084734.1, forward strand.
ATGAAATGAAAGTTCACATCAATAAAAATATGTTTTACATAACATAGTAAATAATGGTGATTTTGTAAATGGAACAATCTGTATAGTGATGCAGAGTTCCCCATATGAATAATGGGCTACAACCTCTATACAAGTCCATACTTTAGTGAAGCTTTGTACACTTTGAACACGACATAAAGTGCTATAGGGTTGTACGGTATACGGGTACTAGTATAGTATCGGTATGCTAGATATACTAAAAACGGGACTATACTCTGTTTGAAAAGTACCGGTTCCCGAGCACGTCGTGACATTGCTGGTTTTACGAGTAGAGGAGCATGTTTGGCAGCGCACAATCACAAAGTACTTAGAAGCAGACACGGTGTGTAGACAGAAAAGGGAGAACAGACGCATGTTGGCCTAAAAACTGACGATAAAAGTGAAACTACAACACTGAAACGCCCTCAGGAAGAGGTGCTTTAAAACTTAGCTAGCTAGTTAGCGGCTAATGTCCATCCGCAATCGGCAGTGTTTTAGCTATTCCTAAATCACTAATCTTCGCCTCCATAGCGACGAATAAAGTGAGTTTCTTACAAGTATCCTGTCCCTGCAGGACGAGGAATAGCTAACATGCTTCACTACACACCGTAGGAGGATACAACAGCTCACCGGCGTCACCGTAAACAAATGCCATGGGTGGATCTACACCTGACATCCACTGTAATGATACCAAGTACAATAGCGTATCTAGTCGATACTACTATGATTACATCGATATTTTTAATCGTCAAAAAATCTAAAATTATGTTTAGAAACTCAAGAAATATGTCCCTGGACACAGGAAAACTTTGAATATGACCAATGTATGACCCTGTAACTACTTGGTATCGGATCGACACCTAAATTTGTGGTATCATCCAAAACTAATGTAAAGTATCAAACAACAGAAGAATAAGTGATTATTACATTTTAACAGAAGTGTAGATAGATCATGTTGAAACGGAAAATATCCAGATATTAACATGTTTAATGTACCGTAAGATTTTTTGTTAAAATTAAGCCAATAATGCCATTTTTTGTGGTGCCCTTTATTTAGAAAAGTATCGAAATGTATCGAAATACATTTTGGTACCGGTACCGGTATTGGGACAACCCTAAAGTGATATACAGAACTGTAAATCAAACAAACATAACAGGGAGGTGATGGATCATATGTCTATGTAATAACAACAGAACTGCCCTAAAAACACTCGCACACACAGAGAAGCCGATCAGATATCACAAAAACCTTTAACTTTAACAACCATATTGCTACGGTAATAAACATTTTGAAAAAAGTAAAATCAACTAACAATTATATTAAGGAGAAGCTGAGGGGAAAAAAAAAAAAAGCAGCTGACAGCAAGAGAGAGAAAAACCCACCCCACCAACCCCATCCTCTTCTGCGTGTGCCGCTGGAGAGGAAGGAGATTAAATGTTCCCTACCTGTGCAATAAGTCTGCTTTAGCAGTTTTCCAGAACTGTCTCATCATTCTTCCATATTTGCAAGTGCATTGATGTACAGCTTTCTCACAAATAGTCTTTTCTTTATTATTCCAGAGGGATTCCCTCCTTTTTACCACGCTGATCTGTTTGCTTTTTGGGACTCATATTAAGTTAACAAAATGGACAAAACTTGTCAATAGGGGAAAAAGCCCACAAAAAAAACACATTGAAGCGCTGAAACATGACGGAGAAGCAAAACGTGATGATGATGCTACAATGATGTGCCCTGAGTTTTGCCTGGCAGGCATGTCAAATGAATGACTTAAAGGCCTACTGAAATGATTTTTTTTAATTTAAACGGGGATAGCAGATCCATTCTATGTGTCATACTTGATCATTTTGCGATATTGCCATAATTTTGCTGAAAGGATTTAGTAGAGAACATTGACGATAAAGTTCGCAACTTTTGGTCGCTGATAAATAAAGCCTTGCCTGTACCGGAAGTAGGGTGACGTCACAGGTTGAAAGGCTCCTCACATTTCCCCATTGTTTACACCAGCAGCGAGAGCAATTCGGACCGAGAAAGCGACGATTACCCCATTAATTTGAGTTAGGATGAAAGATTTGTGGATGAGGAACGTGAGAGTGAAGGACTAGCGTGTAGTGCAGGACGTATCTTTTTTCGCTCTGACCATAACTTAGGTACAAGGGTTCATTGGATTCCACACTTTCTCCTTTTTCTATTGTGGATCACAGATTTATATTTTAAACCACCTTGGATACTATATCCTCTTGAAAATGAGAGTCGAGAACGCGAAATGGACATTCACAGTGACTTTTATCTCCACGACAATACATCGGCGAATCTCTTTAGCTACGGAGCTAACGTGATAGCACATCGGGCTTAAATGTAGATAGAAACAAAAGAAATAAACCCCTGACTGGAAGGATAGACAGAAAATCAACAATACTATTAAACCATGGACATGTAAATACACGGTTAATGCTTTCCAGGCTGGCGAAGCTTAACAATGCTGTTGCTAACGACGCCATTGAAGCTAAATTAGCAACGGGATCTCACAGAGCTATGCTAAAAACATTAGCTATCCACCTACGCCAACCCTCATCTGCTCATCAACACCCGTGCTCACCTGCGTTCCAGCGATCGACGGAGCGACGATCATAGATGCGGTCGGCGGCCCGGAGACGGAGGAAGTCAAGGTGAGGTCGCCGGCTGGCGCGCCTGCTATCCATCTCAAAGTCCTCCTGGTTGTGTTGCTGTAGTCCGCCACTAATACACCGATCCCATCTACAACTTTCTTCTTTGCAGTCTTCATTGTTCATTAAACAAATTGCAAAAGATTCACCAACACAGATGTCCAGAATACTGAGGAATTTTGAGATGAAAACAGAGCTTTTTGTATTGGATTCAATGGTGTACCAATACTTCCGGTTCAACGATTGACGTCACGCGCATACGTCATCATACATAGACGTTTTCAACCGGAAGTTTAGCGGGAAATTTAATATTGCACTTTATAAGTTAACCCAGCCGTATTGTCATGTGTTGCAATGTTAAGATTTCATCATTGATATATAAACTATCAGACTGTGTGGTCGGTAGTAGTGGGCCTTTAATAGAGTGTTCGTACACAGAGAGATGGTTCGCACACTAAGGCATACTTGGCTCGATCAAAAATGCGTAAATTAAAAAATTTGCGAATACAGGGGTTCGTAATTCAAGGTTCCACTGTATCATTTTGGCCTAATCATGTAGCCCTAGCACAGATTGTTTTTGACAATAACACAACAAACTGTCATCAAGCTCTAAAAGCCCCACCTTTCTCCGACAAAGACACAGCATTAACTATGACACGATTTTTCCTGGCTCAAATTGAGGCAGAGGTGCTACAATCCTGACCATGCGTCATAATTTTAAAGCAAAAAATTGTAGTTTTTTATTTATTTATAGTAACATGCTGCAAAGAACATCGTAAAAGTTTTCATTTGTATTAAATTGATGGGTAGTTTGCTGTAAAATCATAAGTCAAACAGATATTTAAATATTTATTTTTATTTAGACAAAAAATTTTTGGAAAGTATGATAATAATATTTGTTGCAATAATGGATACTATTAAAGTTTAAAAGGCATGCAATTTCAAGCAGTACATATACTTTGTATTTAGTGAGAAAATATTAAGTACTTTATTGACACATATCATTTCCAGGTGTTTGCGGGCCACATAAAATAACGTCGCGGACCAGATCTGGACCTCTTGAGTTTGACACCTGGGGCCTAAGCGCTTGCATTAGAGAATAATATGCTCATAGTTTGTGTGGCGGGGCCACTTTTGCTTGAGACACTCATAGATGATTTTGAAGCAGCATTCAAGCGCTCAGTGGACAAAAATGTCCACATGTTGTCACCACCATGAATTATCAAGTGTGACCAGTAGATGGCAGTCAAACATAAGAGATACGTGTAGACTGCACTATGATGGCAAGACAACTCAAGTAAACAACACCAACATTTTATATGTTCCATTGAAAATATAGAACATTACACACAGTGCTCAAAAATCTATCAAATTGTTTTAGTACGACTTTGGTAAGCTATGAAGCCGCACCGCTTGATGTGCTTCAACATACGAGTATTATTATGGTGTGTGTATAAGGTAAGACATATCTGGCGTTTTCTTTCGCAATATTATGCAATAGCAACTTTTCTTACCTTCTGGTACCTGCTGATCTGTATTTGGGATCTGCATAAATCCAAAAAAATTGCGCGAGTCCGCCTTTGTAGTCCGTACCGACACCAAAATTAATTTTCTCTATCTTCTTGTTATGGAACATTCCTCCTTCGCTGTTGCCATTTGTAATATAAAGTAGTGTAAAGTTCTTACTTATATCTGTCAGTAAACTCGCCATGAAAGCACTAAAACATACTGGTGTAGTGAGTTTACATTATTCACCCAAGGAACTTTAGTTATTAGAGACGGGACACATTTCCGGTGTTGTTGTTTCCGGATGAGGAGATGCTGCTCCGTTATCATTTAAGTAAAGTCTAAATGTCATTAAAACCCGGAAGCGACTGTCAGAAAGCGGCTTGAAGATAATCTGTAAAACATAATCTATGCAAAATTTTGATCAAAGAACCACCATTACATGTTATGTAGACCACAAGAAATTTAGAAAAAAAAAAATAATAATATGACTTTAATGCGCTCTATAATACGGTGCGCCTTATATATGAAAAAAGATTTTAAAAAAATAGACCATTCATCGGCAGTGCGTCTTATAATCCGGTGCGCCCTATGGTCCGGAAGATACGGTAAGTACTTTTTGAGCACATTCAGCTCTCACTGGATCGGTTCACAGCAGAGTGTGAAGCGACTGGAATGAAAATCAGCACCTCCGGAAAAGGGTGGAGTGCCATCTCCGGGTTAGGGTAGAGATCTTGCTCCAAGTGGAGGAGTTCAAGTACCTCTGAGTCTTGTTCAGGAGTGAGGGCAGAGTGGATCGTGAGATCGACTGGCATCTTTAGTAATGCGGACACTGTATCGATCCATTGTGATGAAGAAGGAGCTGAGCTGAAAGGCAAAGCTCTCAAAAACCGGTCGAAATACGTTCCCATCTTCACCTATGGTCATGAGCTTTGGATTGTGACCGAAAGGACAAGATCACGGGTACAAGCGGCCGAAAGGAGTTTCCTCCGTTGGGTCGCGGTGCTCTCCCTTAGAGGTAGTGTGAGAAGCTCTGTCATCCGGAAGTAGCTCAAAGTAAAGCTGCTGCTCCTCCACATTGAGAGGAGCCAGATGAGGTGGTTCGGGCATATGGTCATCCCTGGGGAGGTGTTTAGGGCACGTCCGACCGGTAGGAGGACATGGGGAAGACCCAGGAAAACGTTGGGAAAACGTTGGAAGGACTATGTCTCTCGGCTGGCCTGGGAACGCCTCAGGATCACCCGGGAGGAGCTGGACCAAGTGGCTAGGGAGAGGGAATTCTGGGCTTCTCCGCTGAGGCTGCTGCCCCCGTAACCCAACCTCAGATAAGCAAAAGAAAATGGATAGATGGATGGATGGATGGTTTAGCATATTCTAGTTCTAACACTGTGTTGGTTTTAGCATTTTTAATGTACAAAATGTGTCAAAGTATTTCCCCTGCTTTCTTTAATTTTCAGTATGCAGCCCCCGTTCGAAAGAGTTTGTACAACTTTGTACTATTGGCTGTCATTTAAATCATTTGGCTTTGTGCCTTAAAAGCCTCCCAGTGTCCAAGGAAGTAATAGTTGAAAAACAATATAGCATTATATACAGTAAATGTAAACATATCAGCAACATTTCATCGTGGTGTGTAGACTTGAAGGTGGGTGAGGATACTATAAATGAACATCATACATGTCGTTTCCATGCAAAATCATGCAAAATACAAAAAAAATAACTCTTTGAGAACTCAGACTAATTCAATGCATGGAAACAAAGTTTGTCTATTTAACAACCCGATGGCCCTCCGAGAGGCGGGGTGGAAGAAGGGCCAAATCAGACGGATTTCTTGGTAACGACTGGAACGTTGTAACGACAAAGAGTCTAGGATCATGAGAAGATGCAGGTGTGGGTGGGAGAAGGTGACCACCTTCAGAGGTTTGCGTATCCACCAGGGAAGGAAAAAGTGCAAAGAGGGAGGCCATCAGCAACATTGCACTGCAACCGCAAGTCAGACAAGAAGAACCCAAAGCCAGGTGCAAACCACAGTGCTGAGGGATCCACCGTTGCTGATGAAAGGCAGGCGGAGGACACAGAAGGGCCCTTGGTGGACACCAATGCCTCTGAGAGTGGCACTGACGAAGACGCACACAGAACACAGAGCAACCCCAACAACCAGGAGCAAAGCCAGAGAGCAGAGAGGAAAGAACCTGGAAGGAGGCAGCTGGTCAAATGGCCTAAAGCAAACAAAGTTGCGGTCTGGCAGAAGCTGGAGAAGGACCTCAGCCTTATCCTGGAGCACTCACTGCGTGACCAGGTGGAAACCAAGCTGAATCGCATTGGAGATATCTTGTACGACAAATGCAGAGGCAGATTTGGAGTAGCCGCTGAAAAGAGGAAATCTGGCCCAATGCAGAAAGGAAGAAGAGAGAGAGAAATCGAGCAGTTGGTGAAGAGGCGGCGTCAACTCCGGAAACAGTGGAGGAAGGCAAGCAAGGAGGAAAAGGAGGGCCTGTCACTGTGGGATGAGGTGAGAAAAGATATTGCCGGCCTACGGAGGGCTGAGCGCATTCGCAAATGCAGAAGGCGGAAGGAGAAAGAGAGGAGTAACTTCTTCAAAAATCCCTTCAAGCATGCGAGACAGCTGCTAGAGGACAAGAGAAGCGGAAAGCTGGATATTACCAAATCTGAGCTGGAGAATCACATCAAGGAACAGTACAGTGACCCAGCAAAGTCAACTCTGCTGGGATCCCCTGGTTATGTTCCTCGCCCAGCTCCCCCAGCCTTCCGCTTTAATGCTGCCCTCCCCAAACTCAGCGAGGTGGCGGAGGTCGTCCGGAAAGCAAGAGCTGCCTCAGCCCCAGGCCCCAATGGGATACCATACAAGCTGTATAAGTACTGCCCAGGGGTCCTGAAACATCTCTGAAACCTGCTGAGAGTGGCCTGGAAAAAACAAGTCATCCCTTCAGGGTGGCAAAGAGCGGTCACAGTTTTCATCCCAAAGGAGCAGAACTCCAGTACAATCAGCCAGTACAGGAGCATCGCCCTCCTTAATGTCGAAGGGAAGATGTTCTTCTCCATCCTGGCCAAGAGGTTGACCAGCTACCTCACAAGCAACGGGTACATCGACACCAGCTGCCAGAAGGCAGGCGTGCCAGGCTTCCCAGGCTGTGCAGCAATATGGGAGCAGATCCAAACAGCGAAGAGAGAGAGAGGTGACCTGCATATCGTGTGGCTGGACCTTGCCAACGCATACGGGTCTGTGCCCCACCAACTCATCGAGTTCGCCCTGGACTTCTTCCATGTACCAGTCTGCATCAGAGCCCTGGTAGCCAAGTACTTTGGAGACCTCCAGATGTGCTGCACTCATCATGACTTCACAACAGGCTGGCAACAGCTGGAAGTAGGCATCGCCATGGGATGTTCAATCTCGCCCATCCTGTTCATTGCAGCCTTCGAGATCATCCTCATAGGGGCTAGGAAGATGGTCGGAGGAGTGAAGCTGCCTTCAGGACAGAGGCTACCAGCAGTGAGAGGCTACATGGATGATATCACCACCATACTTCAGACAGCAGCATGTACAACAAGACTGCTGAAGAGGATCGACGAGCTTGGGGATGGGCGAGGATGAAGATCAAACCCCCCAAACCACGCAGTCTGTCTATCAGGAAAGGAGTCAAGTGACAACACCATCTTTGTCGCAGGCGGTGAAAACATCCCATTGCTGGCAGATCAACCTGTTCGTAGCCTGGGTTGCACCTACACAGCAGAGCTCTCTGACAGGCAGATGGGGGAGACGGTGAAGAACCAGCTCGCAGATGGCCTGGCAAAGATCAATCAAAGCCAACTCCCTGGGAAGTACAAAGTATGGTGCTACCAGTTCATACTGAACCAAAGGGTGGCCACTGAAGAAGAGCGAAATCCCTTCCACAGTGGTAAGCAAGATGGACGGGGTGGCAAACTTGTTCATCAGAAGGTGGCTGGGACTACCAAGCTGCCTCTCAGACGTAGGCCTCTTTGGTAGGAACTCTCTTCAACTACCACTGCGATCCATCAGCCTGGGATACAAGCAAGAGAAGGCTCAGCTGGTGCTGGAGCTGAGGGAATCCACTGACCAGCTGGTGAGAGCAGCGGGCACCCAGATAAGAACAGGAAGAAAGTGGAAAGCCCAAGAAGAGGTCGACACGGCGATCTGCAGGCTGAGGCACCGTGAAGTGGTCGGCAGAGTTCAGGAAGGTCGAGCAGGTCTTGGGAGGGGCGAGGCTCCCCTGTTCTGGTCAAAGGCTTCCAAAGAAGACCGGAGAGCCATAGTGGTGGCAGAAGTGGCAAGAAATGAGCAGGAAAGCCTAAACATCAAAGTGGTGTACCAGGGCCAGCAAGGTCGTTGGACATTGTGGGAAGGTTTCACAGACAGGACTATGTCATGGTCTGACCTGTGGAAGATCCCCCAAACCAGGCTCAGCTTCCTGATCAGAGCAACGTACGACACCTTGCCTTGTCCCCGAAACCTCCACCAATGGTTTGGTGCCGAGGAGACCTGTCCCCTCTGCAACACCATCAACGGAAGCCTCCAGCGCATCCTGTCGGGCTGCACGACAGCGTTGTCGCAAGGCCGCTACAGATGGCGACACGACCAAGTCCTGAAAAAGCTGGCAGAGGTGTCAGAGACCTGCAGAAAGGAGGCAAATAGCAGACCTACCGCTCCAGCCAGACATCCCATCCAATTCGCGAGGGCTGGGGAGGTTGCCAAACACCCCCGCCAGAGAGCTACAGCGAGACTCCTCTCACCAAGAAATGAGTGGAGCATAAGGGTCGACCTGGGGAAGCAGCTCCAGTTCCCCAGGGAGATCGTCGAAACATCGCTACGGCCAGACCTGGTCTTCTGGTCAGAGGCTTGCAGGACGGTTCTTCTGGTCGAGCTCACTGTTCTTGGGAGGGGGGGTTGGAGGCTGCTTATGAGCGGAAGCGAGCAAAGTACTCTGACCTGGCAGCAGAGTGCAGGGAGGCTGGCTGGAAAGCGGTCATCTGCCCTGTGGAAGTGGGGTGTAGGGGCTTCGTGGGTTCCTCAACTGCCCGCCTACTCCGCGACATTGGATGCACAGGAGCGGGGCATCGGTAAGCTAGGAAAGAGCTGGCCGAGGAGGCGGACAAAGGCAGCTTCTGGCTGTGGCTAAGGAGGAAGCATAAGAGTTGGGGGGAAAACACCTAGGACATCAGCAGGGGGTGGCGGGGAGACATCCCTGCCATCGCTCCGCCACTATGAGACGTTCTGGGGTTAAAGGAGCGAAACGTTGATGAATGGTGGTCCCCAGCTGATGACCCGTTTATGCCCACAGAGGTGTTCAGTGAGGTGTCACAGCACACCTGTCAAAAGGCACTGGAGGAGGTGCGTCAGGCAGCAATGCCCAGCAGGAATTCCATCACCTGTATCTTGATATGTAAAGGAGAAGAATAACTTAAAGTTAAAAAATAGTCCGCTCGAGGTAAAATACTTTTCAAAATTCTGAAAAAATCCATTCTGTTCAATTATAATGAGACGGTTGGAATTGAGAGGAATGTAAATGTAAAACAAGACTATAAAAAAATTACATGTTTTAAAAATGTATGATGCAAGGAACCATATTTGGTAGTTGGGCTATCACTATGGACTTCACTATGTGGTAGCAAATTTCCCCCAGTTGAATCATTCAAGAACACTAGAAAATCGCAACTTGTAAATGAAAGCAGTACAAGTAATAATAAATGACACCAATTGTTCGGATTTATATATTTATATATTACATTGAGGGCCCATTAGTCTTTCAGTGCCCAGTCACACATGGTAAGCTACATCCGTAGCCAGAGCTGCCCTGGCGGAGACTGATGGAAACGTGGCTGCCAATTTGTGGCCTGTCCAACCACCATCAAACTTTCATTCACATTCATAGACCAGTGTGGGCAGCACTGGAGGTAAGGTGGGTGAAGTGTCTTGCCCAAGGACACAACAGCAGTGACTGGGACGGGGGAAAAGGGATTTGAACTTGAAACCCTCCGATTACCAGACAACCTTAAACTTAAACAAAAGGTGACTATAATATGATGTAATTTAATCGATAAACACAATAATAATAATTAACTGAGTTAAAAATAACATACTACAATGTATTTCCAAAATGGTATAGGATTGAAAATTTGAGGTAGAGTCCCGTAAAAGGGTTTTAAAGATGAGCTTCATTCAGTCTAAGGCTGCGCTTTCTCCTACACTTCTGGAGTGTTTAATCATTGTGAACGAAAGCATGTCTGTTTGCCTTTGGGTTTTTGAGACTTCATCTGTTGGGTGGCTCGTCTGTGGAGAAGAGCCTGGCCTGACTCCCTCAATGACTGTCACTCCAGCAAATGAGAGGATACACACTGGCTAGAATGAAGACAACACTTCCTCTAAGGAGAGGGACGTCTAATGTAAACGGAAAAAAGGTGTAACAGTATGCCAATCACGGTTCAGCACATATCTTGGTTTTAGGGTCATGGTTTGGTTCGGTTTACAGAAGTTACAGAAGGGAAGAACAATAGTTAACAAAAACAAAAACGGTCAACTCCTGCCAAGTAATGTTACAATAAATACAATTCTCAAATAGAGAAACAAAAATATAGGTGGATGCTGGGCCTTCATTGATACATTTTGTGCATTAAGGATGCTTTAACCAATCCAAATATACATGGTATTATTATATGCTAAATAAACGTTGGGTGATGAAAACAGATTAGTGTGATATCCAATCTTACCACATTACTAATTTATTCTATTTTTAAAATTCGTCCAAAAAAAAAAAAATCAAGTAATCACGATAATTGTTTGAACATGTATGATTATTTAATTCTTAGTGCGGTAAATTAAAAGTTCATTATTTTTTTAAGTAAGGGCTGGACAATTATGGCAAAACATAATTGTCTTGATATTTTGATTGATATTGTAATCACCATTAATAAAACAATTATTTATTAATTTGAAAACATGTACCATCAAAACTCAACTTTAAATATACAGTACAGGCCAAAAGTTTGGACACACTTTCTCATTCACAACACAACTAAAGGTCCCAACCCCATTGATAAAGCAAGAAATTCCACTACTCAACTCTGAATGAACAAGAGAGTGTGCAAAGCAGTAATCAGAGCAAATGGTGGCTATTTTGAAGAAACTAGAATACAAAACATGTTTTCAGTTATTTCACTTTTTTTTGTTAAGTACATAACTCAACATGTGTTCATTCATAGTTTTGATGCCTTCAGTGACAATCTACAATGTAAATAGCAGAGGTGTGGACTCGAGTCACATGACTTGGACTCGAGTCAGACTCGAGTCATGAATTTGATGACTTTAGACTCGACTTGACAAAATGTAAAGAGACTTGCAACTCGAGTCATGAATTTGATGACTTTAGACTCGACTTGACAAAATGTAAAGAGACTTGCAACTCGACTTAGACTTTAACATCAATGACTTGTGACTTCACTTGGACTTGAGCCTTTTGACTTGACATGACTTGCTACTTTCCCCAAAACCTAAAGCTTAAAAAGTTATTTGGGAGCGCTCCGTAGCTTTCATTTTGTACGTGTCTGTCTATCAGCGTGTGCTGCGTGTCAGCGTGTGTGTACAACAGCCAATCAAATTAGATCTACATTGTTTTCATCACACAGCATTGATCCAATCAAATTGCAGGACAACCAATGAACAAGAGTTGTCAAACAACGCGCCAGTGAGAAAGATTTATACCAAAGTTGGTTTCGTTCGGGTATAAAAACTACGACTTGGTCAACGAATTGCCGTATGCAAATCACGCAGTTCGAATATTACAGACGGAGACGCAACAACTTCCAACTTCGTTCGACATTTAAAGTTGCACAAAGAAGGGTATGTTTTGAATGTAAGATAACGTTTATTGGCTAAGTAACATGACTTTTATTTGCTGTGTAGTTAAATCAGTGAGGCTGTAAACTCACTGCTAACGTCATAACCATAGACATCTTATAAGGGTACACAGCATGGAGCGCTACTGCCTACTGGCGCAGACGAGACGCGGGGCCGCCATCTTGGAGTGGTGATCCGCTCCACTCAGTGCAATTCATTTGGCAGGAGCAATGAACTGTCAACGCATTTAATTCATTTTACCTCACTGAATACCACTCATTTTCACGCGCTTTTTTGTCATACGTGTAGCTATGATAACGGACACATGTTTTATTATTCATAGTTTGCTTAACAGTAATAGAATATTATTATACGCTATAAATGACCAGACGTCCGAGATTAAAACTGGGAATATAATCCCAGAGAAGGGGGGAAAAAACGGTCAGCTATTTTTAAATTGAAGAAACAATATGATTACGTTATATATACATGCTACATAAACAATGTATGAATACATTAGATATCTATATATCTTATAGACCGTACCTCTGTTGCTGCAGCAGCAGAGAGTTTATTCTGTCGTGACACTTTGTATTGATATTTTGTATTACATTCTTCCCTTAAATGATCATGTTTACAGTGATTGTTATATATGTATTTTTTATGTATGTCGCTTTGGATAAAAGCATCTGCCAAATACTTAAACATATATAAACACCTGAAAGTCTTTATATCAGCTAAAACCACCAATCTGTTTCACTGGATTCAGAATAAAACCAAATTCTGTTTTACCCAACAATGTTAGTATTTGAATATTGTTACTTGAAGACTTATTCCTGGTTACAATTATACTGTTAAGAAAGTATTGTCTTATATTTTGCCTAAAATGAGAATGCATTATAATCAATGGCGGCTGGTGAATTTTGTTTTAGGTGGGGCAGAAAGTTTGTAAACCAAACCCCTGTAGGGGCGTCATCCTCCCCCAGAAGATTTATTTGTGATTTTCACATACAAATATTGAAGATCTTTGCTCCTTCTCAACTCTGTGGTAATGTTATTTTCATAAAATACAACCAATAGTACATTAATGTTAAATCTTACTTGTGAAAAGTAATCCCCCGATTCCTATTTTCAACAGTCCGCTCATTTGAGCAGGAAAACGCTGAACACCAGCCCGGCATCTTTGTTTTCTACCTGTCAACTGTCAGTTTAGGCTGCTCGCCGGCTCCTCATCACCACTTCAAGATGCAAATTGCTCGCGTCACAGCAACCAATATTGCGTCTACTTATAAGATGTTTATGGTTATAACGTCATTTCAAACACGGCAATATGTTGCGTCCACTGCAGTTTGCTACCTTATTCATACTTTTTGTCAAGTGATTTTTTAAGCAGGGTTGCATGAGGTACCTACACATAACGTTACGTTAGTCAATGTATCACACACAGTAACATAACGTTAGACGGCGGTCAGCAGCACCGCATATTTTAGCCACCTACAAAAAGACAAACATAGTCAAATAAAGGTCAGTTAAAATATATACTATATTAAGAATATGTGTACATATTGCATAGGGCCCTGACATCTAAAAAGTACAACTCTGTTCATTGTTATGTTCATGTATTTGTTATGTTTTTCATGTGTACGCACACATCAACACACATACAGTATGAGATGAGATCAATGAGATAAGGTAAGAACAGAATAGAAACTGCTGTGGAACTAGTTACAATGCAATATGCCATGGAAATACAATGTTAACACTTTTGTACAAATAAGTACAGTTGCACTTGTTTTTGCAAATGTGTTTATTCTGTAAAGGAATGAGTTAAATGTTTTAAATTGTTTAAACTATTAAAATGACTGGTTAATAGTGCTATTATGAATTGCAATGTCAGCACTATTTTCTTTCCTGCTATTTCAAATGCACTTGTTTTAATAAATAAATACAGCGGTTTAAAAGCATACACAATCTGTGTAAAAATATTAGTCTGTGGTCAAAAGGACTTGAAAGGACTCGAAACTCAAAATGCAGGACTTGTGACTTGACTTGAGACTTTCCAGTCTTGACTTTGGACTTGACTCGGGACTTGCCTGTCTTGACTCGGGACTTGACTCGAGACTTGAGGGCAAAGACTTGAGACTTACTTGTGACTTGCAAAGCAATGACTTGGTCCCACCTCTGGTAAATAGTCATGAAAATAAAGAAAACGCATTGAATGAGAAGATATGTCCAATCTTTTGGCATGTACTGTACATAACACCCCTAGTAATTATTACATATTATTGCCACTGAGTGTACCAAACGCAACCAAGTGTTATTTTTCACCATGAGTAGCATAAAGCGGTAAACACCCATACAATCATCTCCATACGTTGACACAAGCATCAACAAACATTTTAAAGCATGGCTAAGCACTAAAATGTCTGTTTAGCAAACAGTTGCCATGTGAACAGCTCAACAACTCATGCCACTCATATCGTTTGGCATGATCTCATTATCTCCAAGGAACAAATCCTCCTCCAAAGCCTTAACAATTTATGCCATACCATGTTAAGGAAACCAACAAATGTCTTTAATCTCATAGCGGTATTGACAATTATTTTCAAGCATCGGTATATTTTTAATAACACGGCACTGAAATGCAAAATTATTTTTTTGTCCTTTATCAACCACCCAACTTTTCAAAACTATTTTATGGAAACCCTTTAACACCAAAACTGTTGCCGGTTAAGACTTCGCACTTTCAAGTGCTATACAATGTCATTATGGTAATCCTGTAATTATAACGTAACCTAATAGTAATCCTGGAGGGATTTTGATAGGGAGGCTGTAAATTCCATGATTACCTGTGTGATATAAACAAGTCACAAACAATAGAGAAATGTATGTTTGGTCGATTATGTTTTTGTTGTACTGTATGCTTTTTGGCAATGAATATTATACTGTTGGAAAGTCTGTTTTTTACTTTTTTAAATGGTGCCTCATTTAAAGATTTTAGAAATGTTGCCAGATTTTTCATTGTCACACGATGTGTGCTGTCAAATCTTCTTTTCCAGTGCAACCGCCAATATAGATATTGTTATGGACAATTGTTTTAAAATTCTGGTACCCCCAGGTCTGCAATCTGCAGCTCTAGAGCAAAAGAAAGACATATTTTATGCCAATCCAGCCGGTCCATTCGAAAAAGACAGCCTGCCGTTTCTTTTAACTTGGGGACACACATCTGTACCTTTGGCCATTCTATGCCAGTAATTTAGAGGAGTTATCTCACCCCCCGAGAAGCCTGCGTTTTATTAATGTTTTCCAATGTTGTAAAAATGGGTAGAATAAATATTACATTATATTATATTATATTATTTCTGTCAACGAAGGTTTGTGTCAGCCTGCGACACATAGTCATTTTGATAGTAGGCTAATATAGCTAATGTAGACACATATCATGTGTTGACATCATTATATCACTTATACAAGGCTTTCAATTTTTTAAGGCTCCAGACAGATTTGTTTTTGTATTTTTGGTCCAATATGGCTCTTTCAACATTTTGGGTTGCGGACCCCTGCCCCAGGTGCTGCCAGGTATGTTCAGCAATAAGTCCAGATTCTGCCTACGACATCATCATTAGGTCACAATGTAGAGAGAATGCGGAGAACAATATGCTGATTGCTGCACCGATAAGAGTGACATCTTTTGGTGGAAGCGGCATGATGGTGCAGGGTGGCATTTCCCTTACTGAAAGAATTAGGCTTTTCATATTTGGAGGCAATCTCAACGCAAAGAGATATAGAGGAGAAATTTGCAACCAGTGACAATCCCATATCTCTTTGGTCTGGGACCAAACTCTACCCTCCAAGTTGACAACGCTCCCCTTCACAGAATAGGTTTATCAGCCCATTTTCTACCGCTTGTCCCTTTCAGGGTCGCGGGGGGTGCTGGAGCCTATCTCAGCTGCATTCAGGCGGAAGGCGGGGTACATCCTGGACAAGTCGCCACCTCATCGCAGGGCCAACACAGATAGACAGACAACATTCACACGCTAGGGCCAATTTAGTCTTGCCAGTCAACCTATCCCCAGGTGCATGTCTTTGCTGTTATATATATATATATATATATATATATATATATATATATATATATATATATATATATACATACAAACCCCGTTTCCATATGAGTTGGTAAATTGTGTTAGATGTAAATATAAACGGAATACAATGATTTGCATATCATTTTCAACCCATATTCAGTTGAATATGCTACAAAGACAATCAATTTGATGTTCAAACTGATAAACTTTTTTTTTTTGCAAATAATCATTAACTTTAGAATTTGATGCCAGCAATAAGTGACAAAGAAGTTGGGAAAGGTGACAATAAATACTGATAAAGTTGAGGAATGCTCATCAGTGTTTCCCATAAACTGCCAAGATACCTGTGGCGGTGGGGGCGTGGCTATGGACGTGGCTATGGGCGTGGTCACCATGACATCATCGAGTAATTTGCATAATTTACTACAATGATATGATTTTCTCTAAAAAGACTCAAAAAATGTATAGTTACTAATTAATAATAACAGTTTTGTTTTAAACGTCCACCCATCCATCCATCCATTTTACAATATAATTACAACACTTTATGTACATATTTATATACAGATTTGAACAATAAGTTATTCACTGATATATATTTATTAATTGTGGTTCTTACAAAAAATATATCTTATAAAAATATAAAGGCTAAAATGTCTCTTAAAGCTCTGCCCCTTTAATTAGTGCATACTAAATAATTTAACTTTAGCCTACTACTACAACCATATTATTTACCAGCAACATAAAGTGAAACAGAGGCAGAGGTGTCCTGCCACAGTCAGTAACAAATAAACAGAAAACAGTAGTGGTGGTAGATAGACACAAAGCTTCATCAAACATCTGAGCCACTGAACAAAGAGCTCCAAAAATCTTGATCCTACACTTCTCTTTTGTAAAGTAAATCTGAACAGCCGATATGGGCATCTACATCAACTATATGATTTGCCTGAGAAGCTTGACAGGACACACAAAAAAATATATATATATATATTTTTTTTTGTGGCGGCCTTAATTCTTTCATGGCGGGCCGCCACAAATAAATGAATGTGTGGGAAACACTGCTCATCAAACACTTATTTGGAACATCCCACAGGTGAACAGGCAAATTGGGAACAGGTGAGTGCCATGATTGGGTATAAAAGTAGATTCCATGAAATGCTCAAGTCATTCACAAACAAGGATGGGGCGAGGGTCACCACTTTGTCAACAAATGCGTGAGCAAATTGTTGAACAGTTTAAGAAAAACCTCTCAACCAGCTATTGCAAGGAATTTAGGGATTTCACTATCTACGGTCCGTAAAATCATCAAAGGGTTCAGAGAATCTGGAGAAATCACTGCACGTAAGCAGCTAAGCCCGTGACCTTCGATCCCTCAGGCTGTACTGCATCAACAAGCGACACCAGTGTGTAAAGGATATCACCACATGGGCTCAGGAACACTTCAGAAACCCACTGTCAGTAACTACAGTTGGTCGCTACATTTGTAAGTGCAAGTTAAAACTCTCCTATGCAAGGCGAAAACAGTTTATCAACAACACCTAGAAACGCCGTCGGCTTCGCTGGGCCTGAGCTCATCTAAGATAAACTGATACAAAGTGGAAAAGTGTTCTGTGGTCTGACGAGTCCACATTTCAAATTGTTTTTGGAAACTGTGGACGTTGTGTCTTCCGGACCAAAGAGGAAAAGAACCATCCGGATTGTGATAGGCGCAAAGTTGAAAAGCCAGCATGTGTGATGGTATGGGGGTGTATTAGTGCCCAAGATATGGGTAACTTACACATCTGTGAAGGCGCCATTAATGCTGAAAGATACATACAGGTTTTGGAGCAACATATGTTGCCATCCAAGCAACGTTACCATGGACGCCCCTGCTTATTTCAGCCAGACAATGCCAAGCCACGTGTTACATCAACGTGGCTTCATAGTAAAAGAGTGCGGGTACTAGACTGGCCTGCCTGTAGTCCAGACCTGTCTCCCATTGAAAATGTGTGGCGCATTATGAAGCCTAAAATACCACAACGGAGACCCCTGGACTGTTGAACAACTTAAGCTGTACATCAAGCAAGAATGGGAAATAATTCCACCTGAGAAGCTTAAAAAATGAGTCTCCTCAGTTCCCAAACGTTTACTGAGTGTTGTTAAAAGGAAAGGCCATGTAACACAGTGGTGAACATTAGGGATGTCCCGATCCGATATTGATATCGGAAATCAGTTGGATATTAGCCAAAAAAGTGAATATCGGATTTTATCGGACTGAATCTAAAAACTCAGATATAAGCGCTCCGATATAAGCTGTCCATTTACCGCTGCAGCACATCTATAATAGGTAGGGTTGTGTATCGAGTATCGATTGGAACCGGGACTAACTTTCCGATTCTCCCGGTATCGTTCAAAAGTTTAAATTTCGATTCTTATTTTCGATACCAAGTCCGCCGACCGGAAACATTTTTAATAAAAAAATATGTCCGCCGAACCGGAAGAAGAAGCCGCTGAGCACCAACGAAGAAGCGCCCACCGCCGGAAGTGTTAGCATAGCCAAGCGAGTCAGTCAAGCTCAAGCATGGATAGCGGGCGTCGGCGGTCGAAGGTGTGGCTTTACTTTACAAAAAAAAAATGAAATAACCGCGAAATAACAGAGCTCCATGTCCATCAAGAAACGAGTGGAGAGAGAGCTGCAGATGTACCAGGACGTTCCACCGATACTTATGTCTGACGACCCTGCTGCATGGTGATGGTCCGGTGGAACCAACAAAAGACTTATCCTTTGCTGTCAGATAGCGCTTTCTCCTATTTATGCGTTCAAGCTTCTTCCACACCCAGCGAACGTGTATTTTCCACAGCAGGAGACACTATCTGTCCAGAACGCTCACGCATCCTGCCTGAGAAGGCGGATATGGTCATTTTCCTAAACAAGAACTGTCTCTGATTTTATACTGTACCTGCTGCTAATCTGGACTGGGTTTTGCAAGTTGTTTCTTATTGTTTATTTGCTTTTCTGCACCAGGTTAGCCCATCAGTGGGAGCACGGTAACATTTTAAGTACCTGCAGCATCATACACTTGTGTGTGTAAATGTGTTTTCATGAGGTTTTCAAAAATAAAGCTCTCTTGAGGAAAGTGTACCCCTGGGAAAATGTATTCATAATTTATAATATTTATATTCAAGTTCATAGATTTGATATTTATATTCTAGTTGAAAACAGCCCTGTGAGGAATTTATAGTAAAGTTCATAAAAAGTTAATAGAATTAAAATTGATGGAGAATGTCAGACTATTTCATTCAGAAAGACTGTAGGTTAGCTAGCGCATTTAAAATATCCTCAACTTTTTTTTGACCCTGCCTCTTAAAAGAATCGGAATCGAGAATCGTCAGGAATCAGAATCGAAACAAAGAATCGGAATCGGAATCAGAATCGTTCGAATTCAAACGATACCCAACCCTAATAATAGGTGACTCTGGTTTGATCACACTCCAACACAGTAGGTGGCGGCAATGCCCCTTAATTAACGTTGGTGCCGGCCACGGAAGAAGAGCATCTCTGATCCAGCATGCACAGCCCACGTGATCACAACAACGACAACGCATGTGCTTGCAGCAAATGTCGGCTGTGTGGAAGTATTTTAACCTAAACTCGGACAAAGACGTTGCCGCTAAATGCAACATTTGTCAGGCGCAAATGTCCCGTGGAGGGACAGAACCGGGAAGGTTCAATACAAGCAACCTCATCGCACATTTGAAAAAACACCACAAAAAAGAACATGAGGATTTTCGCGAGAGCAGCAAGGCAAAGCAACAAACCTCTGGTTCGCTTCAGCAACCCACGCTGGCCGAAAGCTTTGCAAGAGGTGACAAACTACCACGGGACAGCAAAAAGGCAAAGGTCATAACAGAAAAGATAGCCCAGTTTATTGTGCTTGATGACCAGCACCTGTCGGTGGTGAGTAATGTCGGGTTTAAACGCTTAATGGAGCACCTCGAACCTCGCTACATTATTCCTAGCCGCCACTACATTGTAGACAAAACTATACCCCAGATGCACGAAGAGGTTAAAAAGTGTATTGCCTTGTATTGACTAAGGCTGAAACGACGCGTCGACATAGTCGACGTCATCGGTTACGTAAATACGTCGACGCCGTTTTTGTGCATCGACGCGTCGCATATTTACGTCACACTACCGTCATGGCGGACCGCAAAGCAGACGATCAAAGCAGACGATGCGAGCGGTGCGAGCGAGGGGGGAAAAGCATGCCAAAAGTGGTCAAAAGTGTGGGAGTATTTCAATAAACGGCCTAATAATGTTGTTGTATGCACACTGTGTCGAGCGGAAATGGCCTATCATAGCAGCACAACGGCTATGAACGAACATTTGAAAAGAAAACCATCAACTAGTCAATCGTCCGCGCGAGCATACGCTGTCATCATTACACAAAAACATGAATGTGTCATTTGTATCTGCTAGGGGTGTAACGGTACGTGTTTTGTATTGAACCGTTTCGGTACGGGGCTTTCGGTTCGGCATGGGGGTGTACCGAACGAGTTTCTAAGCTAAAGCTAACTTTAGCTGCTAAAGTCTTACCAAGCTGCTTCGCTCCTCTGCCTCTGTCTCAGCACGCAGCATCGTCCCACCCACACAACCATCTGATTGGTACACACGCAGCATTGTCCCACCCACACAACCATCTGATTGGTACACACGAAGCATTATCAGCCAATCAGCAGTGTGTATTCAGAGCGCATGTAGTCAGCGCTTCAGCGTGGAGCAGATAGGTGTTTAGCAGGTGAGCATCAGGCAGCGGACTCTCCCCAAATGATAATAAACACCTCCCAGTCAACTACTAGTAACATCACTATGAGCCCGTTGACCTTCTAGAAATATAAACTGCAGCTCAGCTCACTCGCAGTCCTGGCTTGAGGTGGAGGCTAATTACCTCTCAGTTCCAGCCACATCGACCCCTTCTGAGCGCCTATTTTCAGCTGCTGGGAATATTGTAAACAAGAAAAGAACGAAACATGTAGACATGCTAACCTTTCTTCATTACAACTGTTAGTCACTTACTGGAATGAGTAGAATTGGTTATTGTGTACTGTGTTGGACTGGATGTTTATTTTGCACATTTTAAAAGAAATACTTAATGTTTACAGTGCTCCAGAATATTTAGATTGGCACTTTTTTGTATTGGATGTTTATCTTTATTTTTGCACATTTTAGCAAACAAGCAATACTTTCACTTTTGTTGAAATGTTTACACTGTTGTTACAGAATATTTCGTTTTGCACTTTTTTGTATTGGATGTTTATCTTTATTTTTGCACATTTTAAAGCAAAATAAGCAATACTTTTACTTTTGAAATGCTTATACTATTGCAGAATATTAAGATTTGCACTGGATGTTGACTTTTATATTTGCACATTAAAAAGCAAATAAGCTACTTTTAATTTTGTTAAATGTTAAAAGTTTTAAATGTTTACATTGTTACAGAATATTTAGTCATGTTGTTGTCAATGTTGACTGAGTGGCCATACTTCTTTTTTTTTGTAAATAAAAGCCATGCCTTTTGAAAAACCGGGCCTACATTTATTTTTTCATCTTCATTTTGAATAAAAAAATAATCGGTAAAAGGAAAAATAATCTATAGATTAATCGAAAAAAATAATCTATAGATTAACCGATTAATCAAAAAAATAATCTATAGATTAATCGATAGAAAAATAATCGTTAGCTGCAGCCTTAGTATTGACTGATCATTATTTGTTTTATGCTCTTGTTATTAGAGTGATATGTTTATTGTGTTTACACTATTCTTCAGTGAAGACTAAGAGTAATTAATACATTGTTTTGGGCACAGTCAGTCAGTGAAACTGGAGCTGTGAACTCTTAACTTAGAGCAGTTGGACAGTGGACAATATTGTGTTGTTTTTGTCCCTGCCCACAGTTTTTTCCAACATATGCTGACAGTAAAAAAATAACTGAAGTGAACTTGAATTGTTTGCACTTTAAAACTTTTTTTTTTTTTTTTTTAAATTGGATTTATTTAGGTTATTTTTCAGGGTCTTCTAATTTATTTTTAATTTATTCTATTCAATTGTATAATAATGTTGGTATTAGTGGTTATTTTGCACTTTAAATATAACATTTTGTTTTTATTGGATTTGTTGAGGTAATACTCTTATGTTGAAGGTTAAAATTTATGTAACAAATTGGTTAATAATAAATGGGTCAGTTTTTCCTGTACCTACTCTTGCTGACTATTGTTTTCTGTTTTAACACTACAACATCAGTAACAGTAACATCACTTTATCAAGCCTTTTCTAACATTCCACACAACAAAATAAGGAATAAATATATGTATGATTTGTGCCTATATCGTATCGTATTGATATCGGTATCGGCCAATACTCAAGGCTACAATATCGGTATCGTATCGGAAGTGAAAAAGTTGTATCGGGACATCCCTAGTGAACATGCCCTTTCCCAACTACTTTGGCACATGTTGCAGCCATGAAATTCTAAGTTAATTATTATTTGCAAAAAAAAAAAAAAAGTTTATGAGTTTGAACATCAAATATCTTGTCTTTGTAGTGCATTCAATTGAATATGGGTTGAAAAGGATTTGCAAATCATTGTATTCCGTTTATATTTACATCTAACACAATTCCCCAACTCATATGGAAACGGGATTTGTATATATATATATAAAAACATTACAAAAAAAATAAGTTCATAGGTATTGGTACGGTACTGAAATTCTGGTATGGGGACAGCCCTCGTTCAACCTCCAGGTCAATTCTGATATTTTGGCCCCCGCATGTGTATCTGGGTTTTTTTATGTCAATGTGAACAATACAATTCACATTTTTTAAAATCCGACCAAGGCCTCCTTCATATGTGATGCAAAAGTAATTACTGGGCGAAGGAGCATAAAACAGTTTTGGCAAAAATATGTTTTAGAAGTGATTCCCATTGCTGTGCCTCCTCAACCAGACACTCTTTGGTACAGAAGTGACCGACAGCCCCACAAACTACCATATCTAAAATTCTTGCCCTCTTCCCTAATCTCCTACATGAAATAATAAATATCGACTCTGGTGATATGAACTATTTTGAAATTGTCATAATTGTCAAATTTTTTTGTTAATGTAAAAGACTACATTAAAAAATCGTCTTTAGTGTGAACATAGCCAAATTTGTTTTTAGGAATGGTTTGTGAATGAGGCCCATTGTATTCTTGCCTGATAACTTCCTTCCCAGAGAGCTGGGAAACACGGACAAAAAAGATGTCTGTGCTTTAGTTCAGTTCAGCTAAAACGGCAAAAGCCGGGAATGTTAAGAGGCACTGGATCTGGGATTGATAGGAATGTCTCAGCTTGTTAGTGCAACTGGAGATGAGGTCTGCTACAAAAGAGGGAAAGCAGCTTCTTTTGTCTTGCAATGGGGGATTGCTCAGGAGGGAACATTTCTGGTGATCAGGGGTCAACCGCTACGATCATCCATCTTCCATCTAGACAGTGCCCTGTCAGCCCGTGTACTCACATTACCAAACACGTCAGGCAGTCCTTTAGTGTGGCACTGCGCTGGTCTTCAGTCATGTGTAAATGAAGTTAATCGTCACTGACCCAATGTACGGCACAACATACACCCTGGTGACACAATATAAACCACAAGCCACAGATGGCTCCCATACAAAAGCCCTTTACAAAGAGATTTATCACAAAGACGTGTGTCCACTACCCCGTAACCGTGCTAGTGTACAAAGAACTTCTCAACACAAGGAAAATACCACCACACAGTGTGATGGCACTAAGCACCCGACGTCCTTTGAGCCACAATTTTGAAATTCACTTCTCCACCGTTTCAGCTGTCATTCAGACGGCCATCAATATGGTTACCATCGAATTGATGCCCTCATGTTAAAAGTGCAATTTCAATGTTGATGATGTGCGTTTATGAGAAAAAGGGCAAAAAGTCAACAGAAAAATCTTCAGCTTATTTCAACGATTTTACCTAAATGCACAATGAGGCTTTTTTTTGTCCTGTCCAGCTAGTTAGACAAATCATATTGTTGATGTAGATGCCCATATTTGCTGTACAGATGTACTTTACAAAAGAGAAGTGTGTGATACTTCTCTTGCTGCCTTATTTGTATTTGACATTATTAAACCGATTTATATTAATGTCAGAAAAACAAGACATTTAGCTGAATGGCACCAATTTTGTCAAGCGGAGTGGTCAAAAATTCAACCAGGAGCCTGCCAGAAGCTTGTGGATGGCTACCAAAAGCGCCTTATTGCAGTGAAACTTGCTAAGGGACGTGTAACCAAATATTAACATTGCTGTATGTATACTTTTGACCCAGCAGATTTGGTCACATTTTCAGTAGACCCATAATAAATTAATTTTAAAAAAAAAACTTCATGAATGTTTTTTGTGACCAACAAGTATGTACTCCAATCACTCTATCACAAAAAAATAAGAGTTGTAGAAAGTATTAGAAACTCAAGACAGCCAGGACATTATGTTCTTTACAAGTGTATGTAAACTTTTGATCGCGACTGTATAATTGTGTGTATGTGAGTATGTATGTGAATTTTTATGTACAATGTATTTGTCTCCCAGTGTGTGCGGGAGCCAAAGTACGGCCCCAGCCACCCAGAGAGACCAACCCAAAGCAGCAGGTGCGGTGCCCAGGGAACAAGGGACCACCGGCCCCACGCGGCCAGGCCGGCCAGCGACAGGAGCCCCAGAGCCAGGCCTACTGTGCCGCCCTGCAGGGGCAGCAGCAGGTCATTGACAGATGTGCCCGGCAGAGGACAACGGCTGCAATACTCCAGACAACCAGCACCACTCGATCAGATCAAAGCGACGAAAAAACGCGACCGACAACCACACGCTAACAGGACCATGGTGACCAACCAGCGCCAGCTCGCCAGTCAGCCAAAACGCTCACATGCAAACAAGAGACATCAACACCTCACCCACTAGAAAACTCCACTCCTCAATCCAAACCCGCACAAACAAACCACCGCCAAAACAACGGAGACACAGCACCCACACCAAACAAGAGGGCTGGGCTGTCCCCACATCAAGCCACAGATCCCACAGTGCAAGGCCGGACCAGACTGGCACGAACCCTGCCCAACAGGAAGTGAAACCCGCGAAATGCCACACAAAAAAATTAATACATCTAAAAAATGTAAAACCTCACACCCTCAGCGAGGTCTCTGTTCAGGAATGGCAGGCCATCAAACTGCAGTCCTCAGAGACTGCGTCAGCCGAGGAGGCAATGAGGGGTGCGCTGAACCCCAACCCACCAGTGTATGTGATGTGGGAGTGTATAAGGCCCCCAGAGGGTCAAATGTGTACCGTATTTTCCGCACCATAAGGCGCCCCGTGTTATTAGCCGCACGTTCAATGAACGGCATATTTCAAAACTTTGTTTACCTATTAGCCGCCCCGTGCTATTAGCCGCACCTACGCTACGCTAAAGGGAATGTCAACAAAACAGTCAGATAGGTCAGTCAAACTTTAATAATATATTACAAACCAGCGTTCTAACAACTCTGTTCACTCCCAAAATGTAATGTGGAAATGTGCAATCACAAAAATAGTAACACTCAAAATAGTGCAGAGCAATAGCAACATCAATAACTCAACATTGCTCGAACGTTAGTGTCACACAACACACAAAATAAACATTTAAAGCTCACTTTCTGAAGTTATTACTCATCCACAAATCCATCGAATTATTCTTCTTCGGTGTGCTTCACTTATTTTTTGACACCATCTGTGAAGTGGACGCGCATGCAGTCGTAGATCAACAGGGACGTAGCTGCGTGAAAAAAGTCACCCGGTGTCTTCGCGTAAACGTCTATCAACCACTCGCTCATCTTTTCTTCATCCATCCATCCCTTCGAGTTAGCTTTTATGATGACGCCGGCTGGAAAGTTCTCTTTTGGCAAGGTCTTCCTTTTGAATATCACCATGGGTGGAAGTTTCTGGCCGTTAGCATGGCAAGCTAGAACCACGGTGAAGACGACTTCTCATTCCCTGTGGTGCGAATATTCACAGTACGTGTTCCCGTTGTATTCACAGTGCGGTTCACATGAATATCAAAAGTCACTGGAACCTTGTACGCGTGTCTCTTAGTAGGAGACATTTTGTGGTCTTTACAGAAACACACAAATGAAATGAAATGTAATATCCGCGTGCTTCTTCTTCTACGGGGGCGGGTGCGGTTGCTTACAGTAGAAGAAGAAGCGCTTCCTCTTCTATGGGCGGTTGCTTACCGTAGAAGAAGAAGCGCTTCCTCTTCTGCGGGGAAAAAAGACCTAAACTTTATGAAAATAAATATTAATATTAATCCATATATAAGGCGCACCGGGTTATTAGCCGCACTGTCAGCTTTTGAGAAAAATTGTGGTTTTTAGGTGCGGCTTATGGTGCGGAAATATTAGGAGGTCAGCCATTACAGCCAACCTCCGGTCCCTATTGATGTGTGTACTGTAGCGTGAGGGAGATAGGTATGCGGGTAGGGACTAATAATGCGATTAAAATTGATGGGTCCCTACCATGCTGAGCCCCCCAAATCTTAAGTGTCTAACATGCAGTTAAAATTGAGGGATGGACAAGCAGGAGACAAGTCAGGAGGACTGTAGCCCAATAGGAGCCATCCTCATCCCCACGCAATGAGGCTTTAAAGTCGGTTTCATCAGATTTATTGAACAAATGAATCGATAGATTATTCGGTTCCTAAAATAATAGATAGCTGCAGCCCTACTGTATGGAGTAGCAATGGAAATGCAGTCACTCACACATGTACATACTGTACGTGCACGTCTTTGTATCGGTGTACCAATTATAAACATTGTACAGATGGCTATGTCTTTTTAGAGCAAGCCAATTTAAGCTCAGGGTTGAAGAGGTAAAATTATGTATTTTTAAAGGCCTACTGAAACCCACAACTACCGACCACGCAGTCTGATAGTTTACATATCAATGATGAAATCTTAACATAGCAACACATGCCAATACGGCCGGGTTAACTTATAAAGTGCAATTTTAAATTTCCCGCCACACTTCCGGTTGAAAACGTCTAGATATGATGACGTATGCGCGTGACGTCAACGGTTGATACAGAAGTATTCGGACCCATTGAATCCAATACAAAAAAGCTCTGTTTTCATCCCAAAATTCCACAGCATTCTGGACATCTGTGTTGGTGAATCTTTTGCAATTTGTTTAATGAGCAATGGAGACTGCAAAGAAGAAAGCTGTAGGTGCGATCGGTGTATTAGCGGAGGACTACAGCAACACAACCAGGAGGACTTTGAGGATAGCAGACGCGCAAGCCGAACGACCTCACCTTGACTTCCTCCGTCTCCGGGCCGCCAACCGCATCGGTGATCGGGTGAAGTCCTTCGTCGTACCGTCGATCGCTGGAAAGCAGGTGAGCACGGGTCGTAATGAGCAGATGAGAGCTGGCGTAGGTGCAGAGCTAATGTTTTTAGCATAGCTCTGTCGAGGTTCCGTAGCTAAGTTAGCTTCAATGGCGTCGTTAGCAACAGCATTGCTAAGCTTCGCCAAGCTGGAAAGCATTAACCGTGTATTTACATGTCCAGAGTTTGGTAGTATTGTTGATCTTCTGTCTATCCTTCCATTCAGGGACTTATTTGTTTTGTTTCTATATGCAGTAAAGCCCGATGCTATCACGTTAGCTCAGTAGCTAAAGAGCTTCACCGATGTATTGTTGTGGAGATAAAAGTCACTGTGAATTTCCATTTCGCGTTCTCGACTCTCATTTTCAAGAGGATATAGTATCTGAGGTGGTTTAAAATACAAATCCGTGATCCACAATAGAAAAAGGAGAGAGTGTGGAATCCAATGAACCCTTGTACCTAAGTTACGGTCAGAGCGAAAAAAGATACGTTCTGCACTGCACGCTAGTCCTTCACTTTCACGTTCCTCATCCACGAATCTTTCATCCTTGCTCAAATTAATGGGGTAATCGTTGCTTTCTCGGTCCGAATCTCTCTCGCTGCTGGTGTAAACAATAGGAAAATGTGAGCAGTCCTTCCTCTGGTGTCGTCACGCTACTTCCGGTAGGGGCAAGGCTTTTTTTTATCAGAGACCAAAAGTTGCGAACTTTATCGTCGTTGTTCTATACTAAATCCTTTCAGCAAAAATATGGTAATATCGCGAAATGATCAAGTATGACACATAGAATGGATCTGCTATCCCTGTTTAAATAAAAAAAATTCATTTCAGTAGGCCTTTAAATACTATATATTTATTTTCCTTTTTGCTACTGACAACTCTAAACAAAGCAAATTAACTGTGTGCCATAATGTTTTATTGCGAATGCAGCTGAGATAGGCTCCAGCACCCCCCGCCACCCCAAAAGGGACAAGCGGTAGAAAATGGATGGATGGATGCATTGGTTCTAGATAGCAATGTTTTCTGAGAAAAGCGACTTGCCTAGCTGTAAAACAACCCAAAGGTCAGTGGGTTAAGCATGATAAAACTTCAAATCTGTATTGCATCAGAACTGTCTAGAGGGAACGTAATACAGGCTACCCACGGTGTGCTGCAAAATAAATGTACCAACACTAAATATCTGGGTTAAGCTTTTTTTAACTACTTGATATTCATAGAGTAAATGAGTCAGATGAGATGAAAGGCAACCCCACAAATCAGAGGCAACATAATGGAAGGCTCATGCATCTTTATGGACACTTTAACTGTGCTCAGAGTGCGTGTTTTACACCAGAATCTGAATTTAAATGAGACAATAACCCCGAAAGCTATGAGTTAGAATAAATGATTAATATAAAAAGGGGGGCAGTGTGGCACAAATGGTAGCAAGCACTTGCATCCATCCATCCATCTTCTTCCGCTTATCCGAGGTCGGGTCGCAGGGGCAGCAGCCTAAGCAGGAAAGCCCAGACTTCCCTCTTCCCAGCCACTTTGTCTAGATCCGGGGGATCCCGAGGCGTTCCCAGGCCAGCCGGGAGACATAGTCTTCCCAACGTGTCCTGGGTCTTCCCCGTGGCCTCCTACCGGTCGGACGTGCCCTAAACACCTCCCTAGTGAGGCGTTCGGGTGGCATCCTGACCAGATGCCCGAACCACCTCATCTGGCTCCTCTCGTTGTGGAGAAGCAGCGGCTTTACTTTGAGCTCCCCCCGGATGGCAGAGCTTCTCACCCTATCTCTAAGGGAGAGCCCCGCCACCCGGCGGAGGAAACTCATTTCGGCCGCTTGTACCCGTGATCTTGTCCTTTCGGTCGTAACCCAAAGCTCATGACCATAGGTGAGGATGGGAACGTAGATCGACCGGTAAATTGAGAGCTTTGCCTTCCGGCTCAGCTCCTTTTTCACCACAACGGATCGATACAGCGTCCGCATTACTGAAGATGCCGCACCGATCTGCCTGTCGATCTCACGATCCACTCTTCCCTCACTCGTGAACAGGACTACGAGGTACTTGCACTCCTCCACTTGGGGCAGGGTCTCCTCCGCAACCAGGAGATGGCACTCCACCCTTTTCCGGGCAAGAACCATGGACTCGGACTTGGAGGTGCTGATTCTCATCCCAGTTGCTTCACTCAGCTGCGAACCGATCCAGTGAGAGCTGAAGATCCTGGCCAGATGAAGCCATCAGGACCACATCATCTGCAAAAAGCAGAGACCTAATCCTGCAGCCACCAAACCGGATCCCCTCAACTAGGGCTGGGCGATATATAGATATACTCGATATATCGCGGGTTTGTCTCTGTGCGATATAGAAAATGACTATATCGTGATATTAGAGTATACGTTCTCACGCAGTTGCTTTTAGCTGCTGGCATTACACTACAGGCTCTTCCCACTACTTCTTGTGTCTCCTTCTCGCAGACAGCAAGCGCACCTTCTTACACACGTCACATAGTGTCACGTCATACATCATATACGTATACGCCCTCGCGGAGCAGAGAGGTAGCAGCATGGGTAACGTTAGCTGTGGTGCGAGTGGCAATACGAGAGAAAGAAGGTGCGAATCTGGTAACAAATGAAGGAAGAATTAATTCCCAAGAAAAACAACAGGAGGTCCATCGTCTGACGGTGGTTTGGCTTCAAGTGGGAATATGTCGAACAGACAACCGTAATTTGTCAAGTGTGGGGCAAAAGTGTTGCTACAAAAAGTAGCATTACTGCTAATATGTAGCATCATTTGAAAAGTCCCCTGCTAGAGAATGAAGAGTGCTTACTGCGCATGTCAACATCTCCGTTCGGTGCCACACCATCAAAATGCCGAGGCAAACATTTCCAGATCAACACCGTATGAAAAAAATAGTCAACAACAAAAGGAGTCCACAGTAACCTACCACATAGCGAAGGACGAACACTATTTGATTTCCTATTATGCAGCTCATTTTTATTTGACAGTTATTGAAATATCTTGTGTGAAATCATGCACAAAAGTGCACTTTATTTGTTTTAAACTATTGTAGTGGCATTCTGTACAAAAAGTGCACTTTAATTTAGGTGTTGTTTTGATATGTCATCTTAGTGACATCATGCACAAAAGTGCACTAATAGCTTGTTTTAAAATGTCTCTGACAATCTTGCACTTTCTGTTTTGGAAATGCATGAATGTTTGTGCCACTGCTTAATAACTGTTTAATAAATACAGTTTTGGTCAATTGACTTAGTTGTGATTTCCTTCTCTGCATGAAAGTTTAAAATGAGCATATATTAATGCAGTATGAACAAGAATGTTTTAATGTAGACACATAGAATAATCATACTGCTGTGATTATATGCATCAAGTGTTAATTCAAGGCTAAAGCAAAATATCGAGATATATATCGTGTATCGCGATATGGCCTAAAAATATTGAGATATTAAAAAAAGGCCTTATCGCCCAGCTCCACCCTCAACGCCTTGACTGGGCCTAGAAATTCTGTCCATAAAAGTTATGAACAGAATCGGTGACAAAGGGCTGCCTTGGCGGAGTCCAAACCTCACTGGAAACGTGTCCGACTTACTGCCGGCAATGCAAACCAAACTCTGACACTGATCATACAGGGAGCGGACCGTCACAATCAGACAGTCCGATAGCCCATACTCTTTGAGCACTCCCCACAGGACTTCCCGAGGGACACGGTCGAATGCCTTCTCCAAGTCCACAAAGCACATGTAGACAGGTTGGGCAAACTCCCATGCACCCTCACGGACCCTGCCGAGAGTATAGAGCTGGTCCACAGTTCCACGACCAGGACGAAAACCACACTGTTCCTCCTGAATCCGAGGTTCGACTATCCGGCGTAGCCTCCTTTCCAGTACACCTGAATAGACCTTACCGGGAAGGCTGAGGAGTGTGATCCCACGATAGTTAGAACTCACCCTCCGGTTCCCCTTCTTAAAGAGAGGAACCACCACCCCAGTCTGCCAATCCAGAGGTACCGCCCCCGATGTCCACGCAATGCTGCAGAGTCTTGTCAACCAAGACAGCCCCACAGCATCCAGAGCCTTAAGGAACTCCGGGCGGATCTCATCTACCCCCGAGGCCTTGCCACCGAGAAGCTTTTTAACTACCTCAGCAACCTCAGCCCCAAAAATAGGAGAGCCCACCACAGATTCCCCAGGCACTGCTTCCTCATAGGAAGATGTGTTGGTGGGATTGAGGCGGTCTTTGAAGTATTCCCTCCACCGATCCACAACATCCACAGTCGAGGTCAGCAGAACACCATCATCACCATACACGGTGTTGATAGTGCACTGCTTCCCTTTCCTGAGGCGGCGGATGGTGGTCCAGAATCGCTTCGAAGCCGTCCGGAAGTTGTTTTCCATGGCTTCCCCGAACTCCTCTCATGTCCGAGTTTTTGCCTCCGCGACCGCTGAAGCCGCACACCGCTTGGCCTGTCGTTACCTGTCCGCTGCCTCAGGAGTCCTATGAGCCAAAAGAACCCAATAGGACTCCTTCTTCAGCTTGACGGCATCCCTCACCGCCGGTGTCCACCAACGGGTTCTAGGATTACCGCCACGACAGGCACCAACTACCTTGCGGCCACAGCTCCAATCAGCCGCCTCGACAATAGAGGTGCGGAACATGGTCCACTGAATGTCCAGCACCTCCCTCGTGACATGTACAAAGGTCTTCCGGAGGTGGGAATTGAAACTCTCTCTGACAGGAGACTCTGCCAGACGTTCCCAGCAAACCTCACAATGCGTTTGAGCCTGCCAGGTCTGTCCGGCATCCTCCCCCACCATCGCAGCCAACTCCCCACTAGGTGGTGATCGGTAGAAAGCTCTGCCCCTCTCTTCACCCGAGTGTCCAAAACATGAGGCCGCAAATCCGATGACACAACTACAAAGTCGATCATGGAACTGCGGCCTGGGGTGTCCTGGTGCCAAGTGCACATATGGACACCCTTATGTTTGAACATGGTGTTCGTTATGGACTATCTGTGACGGACACAAAAGTCCAATAACAAAACACCACTCGGGTTCAGATACGGGCGGCCATTCTTCCCAATCACGCCTCTCCAGGTTTCACTGTCGTTGCCAATATGAGCGTTGAAGTCCCCCAGTAGAACGAGGGAATCACACGGGGGAGCACTCTCAAGTACTCCCTCGAGTGAATCCAAAAAGGGTGGGTAATCTGAGCTGCCATTTGGCACATAAGCGCAAACCACAGTCAGGACCCGTCCCCCCACCCGAAGGCGGAGGGAAGCTACCCTCTCGTCCACTGGGTTGAACTCCAACGTGCAGGCTCTGAGCCGGGGGGTAACAACAATTGCCACCCCAGCCCGTTGCCTCTCACTGCTGGCAACGCCAGAGTGGAAGAGAGTCCAGACCCTCTCGAGAGAACTGGTTCCAGAGCCCTTGCTGTGCATCGAAGTGAGTCCGACTATATCTAGCCGGAACTTCTCCACCTCGCGCACTAACTCAGGCTCCTTCCCCCCAGCGAGGTTATGTTCCACGTCCCAAGAGCTAGCTTCTGTAGCCGAGGATCGGACCGCCAAGTGCCCTGCATTCGGCTGCCGCCCAGCTCACATTGCACCCGACCTCTATGGCCCCTGCTATGGGTGGTGAGCCCGTTGGAGGGGGGACCCATGTTGCCTCTTCGGGCTGTGCCCGGCCGGGTCCCATGGGGCCACCAGGCGCTCGCCATTGTGCCCCACCTGTGCCTGGCTCCAGAGGGGGGCCCGGTGCATATTACCGTATTTTCCGGACTATACGGCGCACTTAAAATCCTTTCAATTTCTCAAAAATCGACAGTGCGCCTTATAACCCGGTGCGCCTAATGTACGGCATAATACTGGTTGTGCTTACTGACCTCGAAGCAATTTTATTTGGTACATGGTGTAATGATAAGTGTGACCAGTAGATGGCAGTCATACGTAAGGTATACGTGTAGACTGCAATCTGATGGCAGTAAACAACACCAAAACTTTAATTGTTCCATTGAGAATATAGAACATTACACACGGCGCTCAACAATCTGTCAAAATGTGTTTAGTACGACTTAGGTAAGCTATGAAGCCGCAACGCTTGATGGATTGTCGGCGCATTAAACATACGAGTATTATCATGGTGCGTGTATAAGGACTGCAAAATGGCACCTATTGGCAGACGTATTATCTGACGTTTTGTTTCGCAATATTATGCAAAACCAATGTTTCTTACCTTCTGGTACCTGTTGATGTGTATTTGGGACCTGCATATGTCCTGAAAATGTGCATGCGTCCGCAATTGTAGTCTGTGTTGACGCCGTAGTCGATAAGCTTCTTCTTTTTCTCTACCTTCTTATGTGGCATTCATCTTCCGCTGTTGCAATTTCTAATATAAAGTAGTATTGATGTTGCATTATTGAGCCACGGATGAGAAGATGCTGCTTTGTTATTGAAGTAATGTCTGAATGTCATTAAAACAGTTAGCTCCATCTTTTGACACTTCTTCCACTCCCGTCCTTACATGCTACACGGCTCCAACAAAGATGACGGGGAGAAGACAATGTCGAAGGTGAACCGCGTAGGTAAGACCGCCCACAAAACGGGGCGAAAATGGTCTGTAAAACATAATCTATGCAACATTTTCACCAAAGAACCATCATTACATGTTATGTAGATCACAAGATAGTGTTTTAAATTTAGAAAAAAATCATAATATGACCCCTTTAATGCGCCTTATAATCCGGTGCGCCTTTTGTATGAAAAAAGACCTGAATAGACCCGCTCATCGGCAGCATGCCCTTTAATCCGGTGCGCTCTACGGTCCGAAAAATATGGTACGTCATTGTATTTTAATATTGGTCATGACAGTGGCACTTGGAAAACCAAGTGTTTTCTGAGGTGGTACTTGGTAAAAAAAATATTTTAAAAAAAATTGCGAACCACTGGTTTATAGAGTATAGCCTCCCATGTTTGACTTAATTTCATTAGTTCACAAAAATACAAAAAAAGACAAACCTTGTGTGCTTATTAGAGGAGATTTAGCTGTTCACTGCACTTAAAAACGTGCTGCTTTCTTGCTTGAATTAAAGGCCTACTGAAACCCACTACTACCGACCACGCAGTCTGATAGTTTATATATCAATGATGAAATCTTAACATTGCAACACATGCCAATACGGCCGGGTTAACTTATAAAGTGCAATTTTAAATTTCCCGCCACACTTCCGCTTGAAAACGTTTTATTATGCTGACGTATGCGTGTGACGTCACGAGGACAAGGGAAGTATTCGGAGCCCGAAAAATCCTATACACAAAGCTCTGTTTTCATTTCATAATTCCACAGTATTCTGCACATCTGTGTTGGTGAATCTTTTGCAATTTGTTTAATGAACAATGGAGGCTGCAAAGAAGAACGTTGTAGGTGGGATCGGTGTATTAGCGGCTGGCTGTAGCAACACAACAAGGAGGACTTTGTTGGATAGCAGACACGAGCGCCGGCGACCTCACCTTGACTTCCTACGTCTCCAGGCCGCCGACCGCATCGCCGATCGCTGGAACGCAGGTGAGCACGGGTGTTGATGAGCAGAGGAGGGCTGGCTGGCGTAAGTGGAGCGCTAATGTTTTTATCATAGCTCTGACGAGCTCCCGTTGCTAAGTTAGCGTCATTAGCAACAGCATTGCTAGGCTTCGACAGGCGTCGAATACACATTAACCGTGTATTTACATGTCCAGTGTTTGGTTCGGTGTCTCCTGATAGTAGTATTGTTGAACTTCTGTCTATCCTTCCAGTCAGGTATTTATTTATTTGTTGTGGAGATAAAAGTCACTGAATGTCCATTTCACCTTCTCGACTCTCATTTTCAAGAGGATATAGTATCCGAGGTGGTTTAAAATACAAATCCGTGATCCCCAATAGAAAAAGGAGAGAGTGTGGAATCCAATGAGCCAGCTTGTACCTAAGTTACGGTAAGAGCGAAAAAAGATATCTCTTGAACTGCATTCTAGTCCGTCACTCTAACGTTCCGCATCCACGAATCTTACATCCTCGCTCACATTAATGGGGTAATCGTCGCTTTCTCGCTCCAAATATCCCTCGCTCCATTGTAAACAACGGGGAATTGTGAGCAGCACTACCGCTTGTGACGTCACGCTACTTCCGGTAGGGGCACGGCTTTTTTTTATCAGCGAGCAAACGTTGCAAACTTTATCGTCTATTTTCTCTACTAAATCCTTTCAGCAAAAATAGGGCAATATCGCGAAATGATCAAGTATGACACATAGAATGGATCTGCTATTCCCGTTTAAATTTTAAAAAATCATTTCAGTAGGCCTTTAAAGCTAATATCAGAGATTTTAGATGCAAGTACAATGGAGGCCAGCCACTGTGGCTTACTCATGTTGGTGAATCCCCCTCCATGTCCACCTCAAGAGCAGTGATGGCTATTGGGTTGACCAGGCGGTTATCAATATCAGATCAAGACACCCCCAACCAGAAAAGTTCTATTCGTCATTTTGATGATCATCATTTTATCATATTGTAATTATATGCATGTTCGAAAAAAACTAACCATAACACAATAACGCCCGCAATTTTCAACAGTTTCAAACCATTCATTTAAAACATACAGGCTATCTGTTTTCAATATTCCAAAAATTCCTGTTTTTCGTGAAATTCCACATTTTTCTGCCCAAAGATGTTTCACATATTCTAACCATTCCAGCTTTATAACATTGATGCTAACATTTTTCTAAATTCCATAAATGGCCACTTTTCCCATTGCTCCATATTTTCTTTACATCATTTTAGTTCAGTTTCAACATTTACATGCAATTTCTACAGGAATAGCCTGTTCTAGTATAATAGAAACTTTTGAGTCTGACAGCTCCAAACTAGGCTTTGACAAGCAGTAGGAACAGGCCTGGAGAGTAAAGACAGGGTATTATTTTCAGGAAGCAGACTCAGACAGCTGTGCTCAAATCCATCACTTATATGTTTTCAAATGTTTATGATAACC
This sequence comes from Entelurus aequoreus, assembly GCF_033978785.1. NCBI lineage: Eukaryota > Metazoa > Chordata > Actinopteri > Syngnathiformes > Syngnathidae > Entelurus > Entelurus aequoreus. The sequence goes on from NC_084734.1 coordinate 25,241,333, forward strand.
AACCATTTGAACCTCTTTAAGATTCCATTGCATGTTGTTTTTTTTAATCCGGATGTCAGTTTTAATATATTCCATTTTATTATTTTGATTGATACCTGAACCTTCAGAGTGGCATCCACATATATCAGGAGCTCCTGACTGGATGACTTCTATTTTTATTACAGAAATGTAGTTTGTAATTGCTTGACTGCTTAACAAAGGGCACATTCATCAGTCAGTCTCTACCTTGCTCTGTGACAGTCAAGATGGATGGTAGCAGCATCTTTGGTATTTTGTCTTAAGCATTCTTTATGTTCATGCGAAGACTCTTGTTCAGATTGTTTTTACTTTGAAAGTGTGTCACTTCCACATCTGGGTTATGTTATTAGTTTTGACACCTATTACATTAAATAATTTGAAATTGAATTTGATGCATTGATGGCTACTCTTAAATCCGTTTAACTCACGTTCTGATATTGTTATAGTCAATGTCCCCTTTACACTGCACACCAAATCTGATTTTTTTGCCCTCAAGTAACACCGATCAGATTTTTTTTACCAGTTTAAAAGTGCTTCAAATCGGATCTTTTTGCATCAGATTCAGGCCACATCAGGAGGTAGTCCAAATCCAATTGGAATCTGATCTTTTCAAATGGGACTGCAGTCTAAACGCAATACGACCTGAATGCAACCCGTATGTGACTTTTTCGTCAGCTTTGGGCGAACTACGTCATTCGTGTGCGCCGGGAAAGATGCAGCCCGCCAGAGGAAGTGGATACTTCATCACTACATCCGGTTTTGGTGAGCCAAATTGTTGGCGCGTCAATCGTCAATAGCCAAATAATAGGCTATATGTAATATATGAATATATATTTTTATTATTATTACGAAGAAATAGCGATTGTAGACGGACCGGAATTTATGCTGTTGCCATGATCCGTTGCCCGGATCATGTTCTGTTTTAGTTTGACTCCCTTAGTTCTGTTTTCAGCACCCATAGGTGTGTGTTTCTTAGTTGCCAAGGGTGCTGATTATTTTCACCTGCCTCTGATTAGTGTTCGGGACGCTCACCTGCTTCCCAGGCACTATTCAGAGAGCTATTTATTCCTGTCTTTCACCACACTCGGTCTGGCTGTCTTCTTTGCTTCACGCAACAGTTACGTTCGTATACCTTTTTGATTCCTGTTCTAAGCTTCGCCATAGCTTCCGCGCTAACGGCACGCTTCGTTAACTGTAACACAAATATTAGGCTGTTTGTTTTAAAATATATCTAACTGTTGAGCATATATGCATTGTTTTTACATTTAAATAAGTAATTAAAAAGTTAATATAATCAACACGTGAAGGCCATCGTATCTTTCCATTTTTCTGTATTTGGTCTTTTGTGGTTTGGACACCCTTCTTTATAGTTGGAACGACAGCTTTGTTTTAATTAGTAAGTAGTACCTGTGTATATAGAAATTAGCACATGCTGATTTAAGACATTATGATTGACACTTAAAATATGGAGGGACATTTTCTGCTATTGTTGATATTACTCTTAGTGTACCATATTTTTCGGACTATAAGGCGCACTTAAAATCCTTTTATTTTCTCAAAAATCGACAGTGCGCCTTGTAACCCCGGAGCGCCTAATGTACGGCATAATTGTGGTTGTGCTTACTGACCTCGAAGCAATTTTATTTGGTACATGGAGTAATGATAAGTCTGACCAGTAGATGGCATTCCTATATAAGAGATACTGTATAGACTGCAATATGATGGCAGTAAACAAAATCAAAACTTTAAATGTGCCATTGAGAATATGGAACATTACACACAGCGCTCAAAAGTCTGTCAAAATGTTTTTAGTACGACTTCGGTAAGCTATGAAGCCGCACCACTTGATGGTTTGTATTTGGGATCTGCATAAGTCCTGAAAATGTGCACGCGTCCGCAACGGTAGTCTGTGCCGACAGTACTCATAAGCTTCTTCTTTTTCTCTATCTTCTTATGTGGCATTCATCTTCCGCTTTTGCCATTTCTAATATAAAGTAGCGTAAAGTTCTTACTTATATCTGTCAGTAGACTAGCTATCAAAGCGCTAAAAACTGTAGTGAGTTTATATAATTCACCCACGGAACTTTAGTTATTAGAGGGTTCCGGTCGGACGGTTTCGCACATTTCCGGCGTTGATGTTGCATTATTGAGCCACGGATGAGAAGATGCTGCTCCGTTATTGATTTAAGTAAAGTCTGAATGTCGTTAAAACAGTTAGCTCCATCTTTTGACACTTCTGCCACTACCGTTCTTTCACGCTACACCGCTTCAACAAAGATCACAGGGAGAAGACGCTGTCGAAGGTGAGCCACGTAGGTAAGACCGCCCACAAAACGGCGCATTCTGAAGAGACGCTCAGAAAACTACTTGAAAATGGTCTGTAAAACATAATTAATGCAACACTTTCACCAAAGAACCACCATTACATTTTATGTAGATCACAAGATAGGGTTTTAAATTGAGAAAAAAATCATAATGGTCCGAAAAATACGGTATATGTACTGGTATGTTAAAATATAGACATTAAGTTCTGTTTATTTAATAGCAGACTACACAAGATCGTGTGCTTTACTTTATTTCAGATACTAAAATATTACACCATGTGTACACTTCAAAGTCCGCAATTAAAAAATTGGTCAATCCATTTGATGACTTTGTGTTCTCTGACCGGAAATTACATACACCAGTTTCAGAGTATAATAGTCAAATCACAAATGTCTCCTCATTTTGCCCCTCAAGAAGAAGTAGAAGAATGTTAGACAAAGATATTTTTTGTTGTGGTTTCATTTTTCATTCAGCAAGGGTCAACAGTGATTTATCAGTTCCAAAATTTTGTCATGAGTCAAATTCTGACAGTGTACATTTATGGGTAAAACAAAGGCACAAATGTCCTCCCACAAGGTCCCTCTATCTCTCCCTATCTCTCTCTCTCTGTGTAAAAATGACTTTGACTTTGAAAACAGAATGAGCATTGCATGGGCTTCCTCCAGTGCCATACCAAACCTTACCAATATACATAGAGAGCAGCAAGTACGTTTGTAGAGAAAAGTGACATGTGCCGTCACATACCATATAATATTAGGAAAAACATATATGTTACTATTGTTACTGGGGTTTTTTTTAATATACCGTATGTATAACATTTTTGGGTTTTGTGTGGACTATACAGCTTTTACCATGGAGACACTAGATAATTTACTGCACATTCATGTTATTATGGTCCTGCCTGTGGTGTTTTGATGTGTTCATGGGAGAGAGGCTGCTATTACTGTGCTCAAAACGCAAAAGAAAATGCATACTTCAAGGAGTTTTTTTAAATATAGGAGATATGTTAATAATACAGTATATATTCTAAATGGAAAAAATTATTGTCATTCAAAAAATGCCAGCAGACACCAAAACGCATCAATTGAACTTTAACTCACCCAACGTGCAGCTATAAAATTATAAAAGAATCTTGCTGTATAGACGATGTGTCTAATATTTTTTATTACTGACAGACCATGCTACTGGTTGACCGACATAGTGCTTGTTCCTCGTCTGTCTGTGCAGCGTGAGCACCAATCCTGCAGTGGTCTGTATAACTGTCAGTTTGCGCTTACTTTTCAGAGGTGCTCGATAAAACGGTAAATAGTGCTCGCAAAACAGTGATGAGTGTTGATAAATCACATTGCATGTGCTATTTTGCTTACTTAACAGACGCAATCCACTGGGTGGATCAGCTTTGTTTGTGGTATCAAGTTTACACATGTTTTAGTACACGCCAGAGGTGTGGACTCGAGTCACATGACTTGGACTCGAGTCAGACTCGAGTCATGAATTTGATGACTTTAGACTCGACTTGACAAAATGTAAAGAGACTTGCAACTCGACTTAGACTTTAACATCAATGACTTGTGACTTCACTTGGACTTGAGCCTTTTGACTTGACGTGACTTGCTACTTTCCCCAAAACCTAAAGTTTAAAAAGTTATTTGGGAGCGCTCCGTAGCTTTCATTTTGTACGTGTCTGTCTCTCAGCGTGTGTGCTGCGTGTCAGCGTGTGTGCTCTCAGTACAACAGCCAATCAAATTAGATCTACATTGTTTTCATCACACAGCATTCAGCCAATCAAATTGCAGGACAACCAACGAACAGGAGTTGTCAAACAACGCGCCAGTGAGAAAGATTTATACCAAAGTTGGTTTCGTTCGGGTATAAAAACTACGACTTGGTCAACAAAAAACGAATTGCCGTATGCAAATCACGCAGTTCGAATATTACAGACGGAGACGCAACAACTTCCAACTTCGTTCGACATTTGAAGTTGCACAAAGAAGGGTAAGTTTTGAATGTAAGCTAACGTTTATTGGCTAAGTAACATGACTTTTATTTGCTGTGTAGTTAAATCAGTGAGGCTGTAAACTCACTGCTAACGTCATAACCATAGACATCTTATAAGGGTACACAGCATCGAGCGCTACTGCCTACTGGCGCAGACGAGACGCGGGGCCGCCATCTTGGAGTGGTGATCCGCTCCACTCAGTGCAATTCATTTGGCAGGAGCAATGAACTGTCAGCGCATTTAATTCATTTTACCTCACTGAATACCACTCATTTTCACACGCTTTTATGTCATACGTGTAGCTATGATAACGGACACATGTTTTATTAATCATAGTTTGCTTAACAGTAATATAATATTCTTATATGCTATAAGTGACCAGACGTCCGAGATCAAAACTGGGAATATAAACCCAGAGAAGGGGGAAAAAAACGGTCAGCTATTTTTAAGTTGAAGAAACAATATAATTACGTTATATATACATGCGTATACCCTACATAAACAATGTATGAATACATTAGATATCTATATATCTTATAGACCGTATCTCTGTTGCTGCAGCAGCAGAGAGTTTATTCTGTCTTGACACTTTGTATTGATATTTTGTATTACATTCTTCCCTTAAATGATCATGTTTACAGTGATTGTTATATATGTATTTTTTATGTATGTCGCTTTGGATAAAAGCGTCTGCCAAATACTTAAACATATATAAACACCTGAAAGTCTTTACATCAGCTAAAACCACCAATCTGTTTCACTGGATTCAGAATAAAACCAAATGCTGTCTTACCCAACAATGTTAGTATTTGAATATTGTTACTTGAAGACTTATTCCTGGTTACAATTATACTGTTAAGAAAGTATTGTCTTATATTTTGCCTAAAATGAGAATGCATCATAATCAGTGGCGGCTGGTGAATTTTGTTTTAGGTGGAGCTGAAAGTTTGTAAACCAAACCCCTGTAGGGGCGTCATCCTCCCCCAGAAGATTTGTTTGTGATTTTCACATACAAATATTGAAGATCTTTGCTCCTTCTTAACTCTGTGGTAATGTTATTTTCATAAAATACAACCAAAAGTACATTAATGTTAAATCTTACTTGTGAAAAGTAATCCCCCGATTCCTATTTTCAACAGTCCGCTCATTTGAGCAGGAAAACGCTGAACACCAGCCCGGCATCTTTGTTTTCTACCTGTCAACTGTCAGTTTAGGCTGCTCGCCGGCTCCTCATCACCACTTCAAGATGCAATTTGCTCGCGTCACAGCAACCAATACTGCGTCTACTTATAAGATGTCTATGGTTATAACATCATTTCAAACACAGCAATATGTTGCGTCCACTGCAGTTTGCTTCCTTATTCATACTTTTTGTCAAGTGATTTTTTTAAGCAGGGTTGCATGAGGTACCTAAACATAACGTTACGTTAGTCATTGTATCACACACAGTAACATAACGTTAGACGGCGGTCAGCAGCACCGCATATTTTAGCCACCTACAAAAAGACAAACATAGTCAAATAAAGGTCAGTTAAAATGTATACTATATTAAGAATATGTGTACATATTGCATAGGGCCCTGACATCTAAAAAGTACAACTCTGTTCATTGTTACGTTCATGTGTTTGTTATGTTTTTCATGTGTACGCACACATGAACACACATACAGTATGAGATGAGATCAATGAGATAAGGTAAGAACAGAATAGAAACTGCTGTGGAACTAGTTACAATGCAATATGCCATGGAAATACAATGTTAACACTTTTGTACAAATAAGTACAGTTGCACTTGTTTTTGCAAATGTGTTTATTCTGTAAAGGAATGAGTTAAATGTTTAAAATTGTTTAAACTATTAAAATGACTGGTTAATAGTGCTATTATGAATTGCAATGTCAGTACTATTTTTTTTCCTGCTATTTCAAATGCACTTGTTTTAATTAATAAATACAGCGGTTTAAAAGCATACACAATCTGTGTAAAAATATTAGTCTGTGGTTAAAAGGACTTGAAAGGACTCGAAACTCAAAATGCAGGACTTGTGACTTGACTTGAGACTTTCCAGTCTTGACTTTGGACTTGACTCGGGACTTGCCTGTCTTGACTCGGGACTTGACTCGAGACTTGAGGGCAAAGACTTGAGACTTACTTGTGACTTGCAAAGCAATGACTTGGTCCCACCTCTGGTACACGCAAACCTTAAGTGTTAGATTTCAAACTCATGCAACCACTTAGTTTGTATTTATTGTTCAGCTCATGAGAATTCAGATTGCTCTGGATAGAATTATCAAAATGCAGGAAGAAGAACTTTAGTAAGTGACGTCTTAAAAATAAGTTTTTCATCTGCATTGATAATATTGGGAAAGTGCAGAATATTGAAGTACCTATCAAATAGTTTTTAAACAACCCCAAGTGTTTATATATAATAAGATACAGCTGGAGTCTTTTGTTCTCCAGCAAGGCATTGTGCAGGCTTCATGTGCAGAAAGGACAGCAGGCAGGAAGTCGTTAGGTACTTTATATCGGAACTAGTTAGCTTCTACAGTAAACGAGCAGTATCCTTGAGTTTATCAAAGTGCGGTTATCAATCATGGCTTTACAACAATTCTAATCTAAAATGGTAACACTAAACGACCTAGGAGTTTTACTGCAATTTATCACTAATAGCGTTTATCATTACATCCCTACTCACTCTGAAAACTTATATCAAATCCAAAAGTGCCATTTCCATCTGTCACAGTGGATATCTTAGTGGTTGGCTATACACTCTTGTGATACAAGGAATGTTTGTTCAAATCCCATCTAGGCCTGGACTTTTTAAACGTATTTAACCGTGATTCGTGATGAAAATGAAAATGCCCTATTTTTACACATTTTCCTGAGAAATTTCCTATATTATAAACCGTATTTTCCGGACCATAGGGCACACCGGATTATAAGGCGTACTGCCGATGAATGGTCTATGTTCGATCGTTTTTCATATATAAAGGGCACCGGATTATAGGGCGCTTTAAGGGAGTCATATTATTCTTAGTTTTTTCTAAATTGAAAACACTTCTTTGTGGTCTACATAACATGTAATGATGGTTCTTTGGTCAAAATGTTGCAAAGATTATGTTTCACAGATCATCTTCAAGCTGCTTTCTGACAGTCGCTTCAGGATGCGCCGTTTTGTGGGCGGTCCTATTTACGTGGCTCACCTTCGGCAGCGTCTCCTCCCCGTTATTTTTGTTGTAGCGTGTAGCGTGCACACATTTGACCCATACCAGTTTGCTTATCGCCCTAACCACTCCACAGAGGACGCCATCTCCTCTGCACTCCACCTGAGCTTAGCACATCTGGAAGGAAAGGACACACACGTGTGGATGTTGTTTCTGGACTTCATCCCGCAGCACTTGGTGAGCAAACTGGCCACCCTTGGATTCAGTACCCCCCATGCAACTGGCTGCTTGACTTCCTCACAGACAGACCCCAATCTGTGAGAGTGGGCAACAACACCTCCAGTGCAATCTCCCTGAGCGCCGGCTCCCCCCAGGGTTGCGTCCTTAGTCCGCTGCTGTTCACGTTGATGACTCATGACTGCTGCGCCAGGTCCACTACTAACCACATTGTGGAGTATGCGGACGACACGACAGTAGTGGGCCTCATCCGTGACAACAACGACATGGACTACAGGGAGGAGGTGAAACATCTGGTTGACTGGTGCAGAACCAACAACCTGGTCCTGAACGTCGACAAGACCAAGGAGATCATTGTCCAATTCAGGAAGCACCAGTCCAGCCACGCTCCACTCTTCATCAACGGCACAGCGGTGGAGATAGTAAGCAGCACCAAGTTCCTGGGGGTGCAGATACCTGACAATATAACCTGGTCCCTACACACCGGAGCTCTTGTAAAAAGAGCTCAGCAGCGCATGCACTTTTTGCGTCGGATGAAAAGAGCACAGCTCCCTCCCCCCATTCTCACCACATTCTAGAGAGGCACTATAGAGAGCCTGCTGACCAACTGCATCTCTGTCTGGACTGGAGCCTGCAGTGCCTCAGACTGAAGTCTCTCCAGAGAGTGGTGAGGACGGCGGAAAAGATCATCAGGACTCCTCTTCCTCCTATCCAGGAGATCGCAAAAAGCTGCTGCCTGACCAGGGCTCAGAAAATCTGCAGAGACTCCTCCCACCCCCACCAAGGACTGTTTTCACTGCTGGACTCTAGAAAGAGGTTCCGCAGCCTCTGTAGCAGAACCTCCAGGTTCTGTAACAGCTTCTTCCCTCAGGTCGTAAGACTCTTGAACGCATCATAATAATCCCCTCAATTACCCCCAAAAATGGATGAACTCGCTGGAATATAAAGACAATATAACATACATCCATAAACGTAGATGCATATGCAAAAGTGCAATATATTTATCTTTACAGTAATCTATTTATTTATATCTGCACCTTATTGCTTTTTTATCCTGCACTGCCAGCCAGCTAATGCAACGAAATTTCGTTCTTATCTGTGCTGTAAAGTTCAAATTTGAACGACAATAAAAAGTAAGTCTAAGTCTAAGACCCACAAACACTGGCTGAGTAACAACAATATGAACGTTGCATGGAAATTTCTCTGCCAGTTTCTGCATCCCACAGGGATTCTTCTTTTGTGTTTCTGCACCTGCGCTTCCCACACAAGGTTGCAACATTGTTTGTCAACACTGTCTGCGCTCATTTTGTCGCACATTTGACCCTCTGATGTTCTGTGTACCTACACTCTGTCCTCCCCGTCTAGGCCTGTTGTGTGTGTGTGTGTGTGTGTGTGTGTGTGTGTGTGTGTGTGTGTGTGTGTGTGTGTGTGTGTGTGTGTGTGTGTGTGTGTGTGTGTGTGTGTGTGTGTGTGTGTGTGTGTGTGTGTGTGTGTGTGTGTGTGTGTGGGCGTGTGGTACACAGAACATCAATTTCCACACTTCTATTAGCCCCGGGTCCAGTGGACCCCGGACATCTTATATGTAATAGAAATGTGTAGGAGGGGTGTATGGTGTGTGTTCATTAATCATGTATTCTGATATATGTTCTTCACAGAAAATGAGCCAAAGCCAGTGAGTCTCGGTTTGAAAAATTAATTAATTGTATCATTTTTCTTTTAATAAAAAATCGAAAACGGGTCCCACAGACCCGAATACCACACAAGGGTTAAATCAATAACTGAGCAGCATCTCCTCATCCGGAAACAACAACAAGGCCGGAAATGTGTCCCGTGAAAAACCGTCCCGACCGAAACTCTTTAATAACAAAAGTTCCTTGGGTGAATAATGTAACCTCACTACACCAGTATGTTTTAGCGCTTTCATTGCGAGTTTACTGACAGATATAAGTAAGAACTTTACACTACTTTATATTAGAAATGGCAAAAGCGGAGGATGAATGTCCCATAACAAGTAGAGAGACAAAAAGAAGAAGCTTATCGACTACGGTGTCGGCACGGACTAAAAAATATCAACTGAAATGTCTTTTTTTTTCTTTTACCCATATCCCAGCATCGCCCTATTGTGATATTATTGTTATCACGCATCGCATCGTTAAAGGCCTACTGAAATTAGATTTTCTTATTTAAACGGGGATAGCAGGTCCATTCTATGTGTCATACTTGATCATTTCGTGATATTGCCATATTTTTGCTGAAAGGATTTAGTAGAGAACATCGACGATAAAGTTTGCAACTTTTGGTCGCTGATAAAAAAGCCTTGTCTGTACCGGAAGTAGCGTGACGTCACAGGTTGTGGAGCTCCTCACATCTGCACATTGTTTACAATCATGGCCACAAGCAGCGAGAGCGATTCGGACCGAGAAAGCGACGATTCCCCCATTAATTTGAGCGAGGATGAAAGATTTGTGGATGAGGAAAGTGAGAGTGAAGGACTAGAGGGCAGTGGAAGCGATTCAGATAGGGAAGATGCTGTGAGAGGCGGGTGGGACCTGATATTCCGCTGGGAATGACTAAAACAGTAAATAAACACAAGACTATTAGCCACAACACAACCAGGCTTATATTTAATATGCCACAAATTAATCCCACATAACACCTCCCCCCTCCTGTCCATATAACCCGCCAATACAAATCAAACACCCGCACAACACACTCAATCCCCCAGCCCAAAGTACCGTTCATCTCCCCAAAGTTCATACAGCACATATATTTCCCCAAAGTTACGTACGTGACATGCACATAGCGGCACGCACGTACGGGCAAGCGATCAAATGTTTGGAAGCCGCAGCTGCGTACTCACGGTAGCGCGTATCCAACTCAAAGTCCTCCTGGTAAGAGTCTCTGTTGTCCCATCTCCACAAGCATGCGTATCCAACTCAAAGTCCTCCTGGTAAGAGTCTATGTTGTCCCAGTTCTCCACAGGCCAATGGTAAAGCTTGACTGTCATTGTTCAGGAATGTAAACAATGAAACACCGGCTACGACGTAGCCGCTACGTGTTTGTGTTGCTGCAGCCGGCCGCTAATACACCGCTTCCCACCTACAGCTTTCTTCTTTGCTATCTCCATTGTTCATTAAACAAATTGCAAAAGATTCACCAACACAGATGTCCAGAATACTGTGGAATTTTGCGATGAAAACAGACGACTTAATAGCTGGCCACAATGGTGTCCCAAAATGTCCGCTACAATCCGTGATGTCACGCGCAAACGTCATCATACCGAGACGTTTTCAGCAGGATATTTCGTGGGAAATTTAAAATTGCACTTTACTAATCTAACCCGGCCGTATTGGCATGTGTTGCAATGTTAAGATTTCATCATTGATATATAAACTATCAGACTGCGTGGTCGGTAGTAGTGGCTTTCAGTAGGCCTTTAAGTACCCTGTGTGTTACTTACCCTATATTATACTCACAAAAGTACAGTAACCGCTGGCTACAAGAATTTCAATGTGCTGTTTCAATGTCTTAAAAAGTTGTAAAAGTCCTCCTGGAAGACCTTAGGGGAGAGGCATCCAAACATTTTCCACCGAGGGCGTCCAAAAAAATGTAAGGATGCAGGGGCTTTGATATTTTTGACTAATCATTTTTATTTGCAATTTCTTAATCGAGTCCAATATTTTTTTTTGTTCTTTTTCATTCCCAATAACATTTTTCACATAAGTTTATTTTTCTTTTGACTGTAAATTGTATACAGGGTTTTTCCTGCGTTCAAAATTGCGTGGCGGCCGCCTCCAGCTAATTTTGTGCTGCCCCCAGCCAGAGCGATTGATATCGCTCAATTGAGCGATTGATGTCCCTCTGCGGCAGCCACGTATTTTAACTGCAGTTGCAGTGTTGCACCACTATAGAGGCGCTATATTGACCTCAAGCAAATACCGAAGAAGAAACAGATCAAATAGTGTTTTTTTCCCGCTACTTAGTGCATAACGGTGACCGCCGTAACAAGTGGATTTCTGCCATAAGGACCATGATACGGAGGGATCTCTGGACTCCTACAGAACACTCCAGACTGTGCTGTGAACATTTTGTCTCTGGTAAGTGAACACAGCTCGTAGTGTTAGCTTCGTTTCCAACATTTTCTGACTAATTATGATAGATCGATTGATTGAAGACTTTATAAAGTTTGCATAGGATCAGGTAGAGTTTCATGACGGTACAGATTGACTGGTACAAGGTCAACTAAAAGGTGTTACCCCAAGAAAGCATTACAAGTAGGGCTGGGCGATATATCGATATACGCGATATATCACGGGTTTGTCTCTGTGCGATATAGAAAATGACTATATCGTGATATTCCAGTATACGTTCTCACGCAGTTGCTTTTAGCTGCTGGCATTACACTACAGGCTCTTCTCGCTCTTTCCTGTGTCTCCTTCTCACAGACAGACAAGCGCACCTTCTTACACATGTCACATACTGTCACGACACACGTCACATACTGTACGTATACGCCCTCGCGCAGCAAAGAGGTATCAGCATGGGTAACGTTAGATGTGATGCTAGCGCAGCCGTGCGAGTGGTAATACGAGAGAGAGAGAAGGTGCAAATCTGGTAACAAATTAAGGAATAATTAATTCCCCCAAAACACAGCAGGGGGTCACCGCCAGACGATAGTCTGGCAGTGGTTTGGCTTCAAGTGGGAATATGTCGAACAGACAACCGTAATTTGTCAAGTGTGGGGCGAAAGCGTTGCTATAAAAAGTAGCATTACTGCTAATATGTAGCATCATTTGAAAAGTCACCTGCTAGAGAATGAAGAGTGCTTACTCTCCTTTCGGTGCCACACGCCCACACCATCAAAATGCCGAGGCAAACATTTCCAGATCAACACCGTATGAAAAATATAGTGATTTTTTAGTTGTGATTTCCTTCTCTGCATGAAAGTTTTAAAGTAGCATGTATTAATGCAGTATGAAGAATAATGTTTTAATGTAGACACACAGAATCATCATACTGCTGTGATTATATGCATCAAGTGTTCATTCAAGGCTACGGCAAAATATCGAGATATACAGTATATCGTGTATCACGATATGGCTTTAAAATGTCACGATATTAAAAAAAGGCCATATAGCCCAGCCCTAATTACAAGCATGTCGTGTTTATTTTTTTTTTAATTCCTCCGTGTCAGAGTAAAGTTTATATTTTTTAGGGTTGCAGATATGGCAGGCAAAATCAGCCACTACTTTAAAAAGCGATCTCGCGAGGAGGAAAGTAAAGAGTCCAGGCGAAACAGAGCAGAGAAATTAACGTAACAGGCAGTTAAAATGTAATAATTCATGGTGGTGACAACATGTGGACATTTTTGTCCACATAGCGCTTGAAGGCTGCTACAAAATCATCTATGAGTGTCTCAAGCAAATGTGGCCCCACCACACAAGCTATGAGCCCATCATTCTCTTATGCAAGCCCTTAGGCCACAGGTATCAAACACAAGGCCCAGGGGCCAGATTTGTCTGTCGACATCATTTTATCTAGCCCGCAAACACCTGGAAATGATATGTGACAATAAAGTACTTTAAATTTTCTTACTAAATGTTATCGTTTTGACAGAAAAAATATATGTACTGCTGGAAATTGCATGCCTTTTAAACTTTAATAGTATACATTATTGCAATAAATATTACAGTATATTATCATACATTCCAAACATTTTTGGTCTAAATGAAAATAAATACTTAAATATCTGCTTGACTTATGATTTTACAGCAAGCTACCCATCAAATTTATAAAAATGACAATACATTTTACGGTGTTCTTTACAGCATATTACTGTCAATTGAAAAAAACTACCTTTTTTTGCGTAAAAATTCTGGCGCATGGTCAGGATTGTACCACCTCAGCCTCAATTTGAGCTAGGAAAACCCCCGGTATACTGATGAAAGCCATGTTTATGTGTTATTTGCTGCAGGCCAACAAAAAAACTGTACTGTGGACCAACAAAAAAAATAGCTGCATGCCGCAAAGCGCCCCTTGGGCATACTTTGGACACCACTGTGATCAGGAAGCTTTGTCTCAAAATGTGTCCATACAGTATATATTGTTTTAAAAACATACTACCACAAGTGGAAAATACCATACTGAAGGCAGAGGTAAATGATTTGTGATTGTGAAAAAATTAAAGCAACTCACGTTCACATGCATCTCCTCTCTGATGAAATCCTGCTTTGCATATGCATTTTCCAATGGGCACCAGCCATTCCCCCTCAGCGCTGCAGTGCATCTTGGGAAAGTTGTCCACCTCCTCCTCTGCGTCGTTCACACATATTCCCTCAACCTCCACCAGGGAGGAGAACTCAGATCCTGTCACGGTGTCTGGGAATATAGCCAGGTTCTCTATGATGGACCAGCACTTCTTGTAATACACTTTGACAGACACCAGGGCAATGCACGCCCCAACATCTTGAAAGGCCAGGTAAAAGCCCTGTTTGGATAGGGGGCCAATTATTCGCACTTCAGTGTTGAGCTTCATCTTCCGTTCCCCCAAGTCGCCCTGAGTGAAGCTTTCATCAGCTGCAATGGTGTCGATTTTCACGTACTGGTTCTCTCGCATGCTCCGACCCAACTCTGAATCTGTTTCCTGATAATACAAGTTGAACGTCTCCTTGCAGCTGCCTACCACACCAGGTAGACTGTTACAATCCCTTAAGGTAAACTTGAGTTCCACAAAAATTCTTTGGGCCTTGCCCTTTTTTATCCAATTAGTCCGAAGCCAGTTATTCTGATTAGGTTCCATGACTTTGCACACCTGATATGTGCGAATGGGTGTATAATTTTCATCCACGCCGCTGATCTCTTCCCACTAGAAAAAAAAAAAGATGAATTCATAAATTTGTAAAGGAGAAAAGTCAAAAACACTAATTGCCGAGTGGGAACAGCAAAACTATAGTGTGGCTAATTGTGTAGAAATACATTCTATTTCTCCTATAGATGGAAAAACACCCTACTACAGGGGTGTCCAAAGTGCGGCCCACAGCTCGGTTTGTTTTGCTAGGGCAGGGGTGTCGAACTTGTTTTAATGGAGGGCCACATCGCAGTCATGGCTGCCCTTAGAGGGCCGCTTGTGACAGTGAAAGTAAGAATATAAAAGTATAATCGCCTCATTATATTATTGCCTATGCATTTGGTTATTTGATTTTTCTACATACAAATTGATGGATAACTTGCTTTGAAATCGTAAGTCAAGGTGACAAGCAGATATTTAAGTATTTATTGTTAATTTTACAAACTATCATACGGTATATAATAATTAGGGGTGCTAAAAAAGTTTTTTTATCACTTTCGAATCCCGATTTTTTTTTGTAATTTTCAAATATCTTTTTTTTTTTTTTGACCAAATAATCTTTTTTTTAAAAACATTTTTTAGGCCATCTCTACGCTTACTTGGTGCACGTACTGTATGTGTCATACGTCAGCAACCAAAAGGAGGTTTTGTAAACTGTAAGCTGTTTGTTGAGGTGTTGTTATTATGATACCAAATAATACATTGCAAAAATCAGTTTAAATCGAGAATCGTGTTGAATCGAGTATCGATTTTAAATCAAATCCTCACCCCAAGAATCGGAATCGAATGGCAAGGTGCCCAAAGATTCACACCAATAACAATTGAATATTTGTATATAAATCAAAGTTTAAAACATATGAAATGTCATGTATACATGTATAAATTATTTCTGTCAAGATGGAAACAATGAAACATTTAGTAAGAGAGATGAACTATCCACATTAAATGACGTGTCGGGCCGGATCTGGCCCCCGGGCCTTGAGTTTGACACGTGTGTGCTAGGGAATAGTCTATACCAGTGATTCTCAAACTGTGGTACGCGGGCTCCATCTAGTGATACCTCACGGAATCACTTGAATAAAGTCCAGTGTTTTATTTTTCTATATTCATACAAAGTGTTACTGTTCAAACTGTGTGTAATGTTACAGTGGTCAAAAATATTAAATATACTTGTTAAATTAAACCTCTGCCTTGTTTTTAATGAATACTTAAGCCTACCACGCTACTGTATTTTAATGTTGGTCATTATGGTGGTACTTGGAGAGACAATTTTTTGCTGAGATGGTACGTAGTGAAAAATTATAAGTATTAAACAATATATCACATTAAATTATCAAATTAATGAGAGAATTGTCACGGTCAAAGGGAATTTCTGTTATGGAAAATGTGGAATTCCGGGAAAACTGGGAATTTTTGGAATGCAGAAAAATACATAGCTTGAATGTTTTAAATCAGCAGAGAATTTTGTTGTGGAATAGTTTAAATCAGTTCAGAAATGTGAAAGTAGTAAGAATTCGTAACATCAAAGGGCCCTTTTCCATCGCATTAACTTTTTCAGGAACTTTAAGTAAAGTTCCCCCTGTGTTTCCCTCTTACCCCGGTTAATAAAGTGTCCTCTGTGTTTCCACCAAAATCTACCCGGGTAGATTTACTTCTTCAGGAACCTTTTGGAGTTAATCCTAGCTAAGTGGGACTTTTCAAAGCGACCAGGAACCTTTTCGGGGGATGGTTGTGCTGTCGAACGCTGATTGGTTGAGCACAGTTGGGGGCGTTGGCACACGACCGCCATTGGAATATACGCTGCGACTAGTTTATTTCTTAATTCTTGTGTATTTCTATTACAACAAACTTGACAACAGAGAGAAAGAAGAACGAAAGAGGCTTTCAAAGCAGGAACTTTTGTGGGGCGTCTTTGTGGTAAAGTATGCTGATCAGTGGAACTATTTTGGAGTGTTTTTACTCAGCCGTAGTCTTTAAACTATATGCAGTTTATTGTTGTTTATTAAATTTTACAAACTTAATTTCATTACGCGAAGCTACGGGAAGTGGACAAAACTATTTTAAACGTATTTACAAACAAGTATGAAGCCGTATTCAAAGCAGCGACCTCAGCTGCTTACTACTCTGACTTTGTTGGAAAAAAAGGAGGCAGCACACAAATGTAATGAAGGTAAAATGACATCAAATATTAACTATTTACTTTATTACATGTTGTAAAAGTGACACTCCATTTGTGTAGTTATTAGCCTCATCTCGAGTGAACAGACTGCTAATGCTGACAAGCTAACGCCATAGCCGATGTGTTTGTGTTGTCGGCGTGAGATAAACCCTGACATTTATTATTTATATATTGTTATTTACAGCTGAAATGGACCAAAAGGAATCACCTGACCTTCATGAATTCATCATTCACTGAGAGGACAACTTTCTGACTGTTGGACATTGCGGACAAAAGCCTGACTTTTTATCAACATTTCGGTACACTTTATTTTATATATCATGTTGTTTTTTTGTATATTATTGCTTTGTATGTCAATGACTGTGACCTATAATTGTCGGTTTATTTACATTATATCAGTATAGAAATATAGTAAACCACTCTTCAATACGTCATCAGCCTGATTTGTATAAACTACCCTGAACTACGAAATGCGGTAGAAACATAAACCACACACACAACCTAAAGTAAAGATCCAGGAACCAGAGGTTCCGGAAACCAAAGATTCAGGTGGAAAAGGGCCTATTGAGAATGTATGATTAGAGAATGTAAAATTACAGGAAAAGTGGGAATTTTTGGTTGAGTTTGGTTGTGCTTTTAACTGACGTTCTTCCGGTTACACACGTGTATACAAGCATTGCAAAGCATTTACTATACCAACACAAATACAACCACACTGCCCCTGTATATTACGTACTCCTTTGTTAGTGTGTTCCAAAAGATTGCATGCTCTAAATTACCGTATTTTACAGACCAAAGGGCGCACTGGATTATAAGGCGCACTGCCGATGAGCGGGTCTAGTCAGGTCTATTTTCATACAAAAGGGGTCTTTTTTTTTTCCACTTATTATTTGTAGTTTTAATTACTAAATACTGATATCATATGTTGTAACTGCTGATGTATGTAGTTCTGCTTTAGTTGTAAAATAAAAATAAAAACGATACCGAGGCCAATACCGATATACATCAAAATGCCTAATATCAGCATTGATAATCAGTCGATCTCTACTATTAATTATCCATCCATACATCAATTTTCTACTGCTTGTCCCTCTGTAGGTTTATTTGTTACCCCAAATGTTTTCCGGATCACGTAAAAATATTTTATTTTCAGTCTTACACTACGCTGGTCTACAAAATAAAAATTCTCAAGGAATGACTAGAAAGTTTATTTAGGGACAAAATGTCAAAAGTCTGTCTTGTTGGCAAACTAAAACTGTATGAAAACACATATCTCCATTTTTTTTCATGAATTCAGGTAATATCTACCGTATTAGATCAGAGTTGGATAAGTTTCAGTTTTGCACACATTTCCTTTAATTTAATAAATGTAATGGGAATGAACTCAACTGTTTCTTTTTACAAATGCACTGTTTTTAAAAGTTGCAAGTGATGACTGCTTATTCAGTGAAACGAAAAGAAATGTAAAACTGCATCGATATGCATTAATCATCAATTTTTAACCAAATCGTAACTCCTGAATCGTAATCGTAACCAAAGATTTCCAGCTCTAGTATTCGTAGCAAAAATATATTATGTATATATACACATACATGCGAATAAATGAATAGATAATATTGGAATGATTGTAATTTCTGTGTTAGCATTAACTGTGTTTTAGTAGATTCATATTGCCCCATTTTTTAACCATTCCAACACCAAATATTCAGCTCATTCGTGCAGGACATCAACATAAGCTGAGTGTGTTTTATTCGTTTACTCAATTAATTGAACAGAATAATCAAAAGATTACTATATTACTAAAATAATCGATAGCTGCAGCCCTACTCATTTAGTCTATCTATTTTTGGCATTTCAAACATTCTCAATTTTCCCAGTATTCTACATTATCTGTCCCAAAAATCCCCATTGAAATGAACGGCATTTTTCTACATTTCTCAACTCATTCAAACCATTACAATGTCAAAACATTCAGGCTAACAATTATCCAATTATCCACATTCCCAGCATTTTGGTTTAGTTTCAGCTCGACAGGATTCACAGACCATTTCTTCATTCCTTCGCCTAGTTTTCAGCATTACAAGTATCACATTTTCATCCTCACATTGCGCCTTTCTGTGCTTTCTTCACATTTTTTGCTTTTTTAGTTTAGTTATTTCCTTCAATTGTATTAAAAACCAAACCGCAGGCACAAATGAACCTGCAATGATTGTAATTGCTCTGTTAATGTAACGATTAAGTTCACCATTTGACTTAAAGAAAAGGTGTTGAATCCCTTGTATTTGTGCAACAATAGCAGCAGGCATTCTGCACACTTACCCCAATAGGTGGATAGGAAATCCACTCCAGTTCCGTCTGCTGTGCTTTGGAGTCCAACAGAACCACTAGGAACAGGAAACCGAAGGCAGGTGGTTACATTTCACCAGGGGCAACCTATCATGCCATAATTCTATAGCATCTCTTAGCTGTGACCTAATTACTAGCAGCAGTAGCAATGGTGATGAATATCAAATACTATCATCATGAGCTGAACAAGAAAGACCTTACAAGAGATGGTGTACATCTCTTGTAAGGTCTGTCTAGATAGATTGAAAGATGATTACGTGAATAGATAGATGGATCAGATAGATAAATCCTACTTTTCCCCAAATCCCACATTTTCTATTGCAGTGCCACTTCATTGTTCACTTACCGTGGTACATTGAGTAAATTAAGATTTGAGTACCAATTTTATTTTCATGGTAAAACTATGTTGGTTTTAGAGTCTATGATGTGCTTTAAGAGCATAGGAAGTGGTTATAAGTGGGTAGGAAAGCTGTGTGGAGGGCTTATAAAGATGTTAAATGCATACAATATTCCTAACACGTTTTAAATAAATAGTGTTGCTACTTTACGGAAATTTACCTACCGGGGAGCGTCTGTAACGTGATCCCCATGATAATCTAGGGCACACTGTACACAAAATCTCTTTGATCTTTAGAATTCTTACTACTTTCACATTTTTTAACTAATTATGCCTACATTTCGGCTCACTGAAATCCCGGGTTGCAACGAATAATTTAGTTAATAAGAAAAAAGCTAAGATTTTTACTATGTTGCTTTGATTCATCGTGTAGCTCATACAAATTAATCAAATCTGGACCTCATGGAGTACACAGAACTGGGAATATGCAGACATCGTTTTCTTACGGCTGCAAGTGGTGTGTGGGTGCTGTGATTTCTGCCGCGACAAACAGCAGAGTATTATTAATGCACACATTGTATAAATGCAATTTCAATGTTGATGATGTGTATTGATTTGAAAAAACAATGAAGGCAATGGTAAGCAAAACACATGTTTTTTCAACTATTTTCCCTATCATTCCATTCAGACTATCTATTTTTGTCTTACAAAAATGTGCAATTTTCTCAGGATTCTACATCAGTGATTCTTAAACTGTGGTGTGTGTACCACTCGTGGCATGTGGGCTCCATCTAGTGGTACACCAAAAAATGACTTAATTAACGTACAGTACCGTAAACAGATTAGCAGGTACCAGAAGGTAAGAAAAGTTGCTTTTGCATTGCGAAACAAAATGCCAGAAGATAGAGAAAAAGAATAAGCTTATCGACTACAGTGTCAGTACAGACTACAATGGCGGAGGCGCGCAAATTTTCAGGACTTATGCAGATCCCAAATACACATCAGCAGGTACCAGAAGGTAAGAAAAGTTGCTTTTGCATAATTATGCGAAACAAAACGCCAGATAATATGTCTTACCTTATACACACACCATAATAATACTCGTATGTTAAAGCACAGTACAAGCGGAGCGGCTTAATAGTTTACCAAAGTTGTACTAGAACATTTTGATAGATTTTTGAGCGCCGTGTGTAATGGTAATGCTGTATATTTTCAATGGAACATACACAATTTTCGTGTTGTTTACTTGAGTCATATTGCAGTCTACACGTATCTCTAATTTGTGACTGCCATGTACTGGTCACACTTATCATTTCACCATGTACCAAATAAAATAGCTTCGAGGTTGGTAAGCACAACCAAAATTATTCTGTACATTAGGGTTATAAGGCGCACTGTCGAGTTTTGAGAAAATGAAAGGATTTTAGGTGCCCCTTATTTTTCAAAAAAAAAAGGATTTTATATTCCTGAATTCAAACACAGTGTTACTGTTCAAACTGTGTGTAATGTTAAAGTGGCCAATAATAAGTATAATTGTTAAATAAAACCTCTGACTTGTGTTTTAATAAATACGTAGACCTACTACAGTACTGTATTTTAATGTCGGTGATTATGGTGGTACTTCTGGGACAGATAATGTTGTTCTACATTATCTGTCCCAGAAGTTCCCACTGAAATGAATGGCTGTGGCAGAATTAAAACATTCAGGCAAACAATTTTCTATATTCACAATATTTACACTTCCACATTTTCCGAAAACAGCCTTTCGATTAAGTTTCAACTTAACAGAATTCAGATGCCAAATCTTTAAAAATTGTCTCCCCTAGCATTGTAAGTTTCGTACTTTTCATCCGTATGTTACATCTACATTTTTGCTTTTTTCCCTCAGTCCTTTTGATTAATTGTAGTAAAAGCCAAACTACAGGCGCATTTTAAACACCAACGTTGAGATTCGAATCTATTATCTACTTTACTGGTGTCAAACTCAAGGCCCGGGGGCCAGTTCTGGCACGCCACATCATTGTATGTGGCTCACGAAAGCCTGGAAAAAATGGGTTGCAATAAAATACTTTTTTTATTTTTTTTATTTTTTTTTACTAAATGCATTCGTTATTTCAATTTTAACAGAAAAAAAAAACACTTTTAAACTTTAATATTATCTGATCATGCCAATTATATTATTATATACCGGTACTATATTGCAAAATTATTTTTGTGAGATAAAAACAAATCGTCAAATATCTGCTCGTCACATTTATTTATGGTTTTAAAGCAAGTTATACATAAAAAAAAAATTAAATAATCAAATGCATATACATTTCGATTAATCGTGATTAATCAAAGGTTATTACCCGCATGCGTAATGTCAATTAATTTTGAAAAAGCAGCTATTACTGCGATGTGGCCCTCAATGAAAATGAGTTTGACACCCCTGATCTACTTAACGTAAAAATTTAGGAGTTATGGTGTGAATAAACTATCAGTAAAATACATGGAGAAGTTGTAGGAATAAAAATATAAACTCGGCTTCTTCCTACTGCTTTTCAGATATGTTGAAAAGTTCAAATGTAACCTCACAATGTTTCTTCATGTAACTTGTCTGGAACAAATAAAGCATAACCATAATCTTCCTTCAAGAGATGCCATATTTAAAGTGCTCTATCAACCTTGCTATAATCACGCGTGTACATTCACGCGTCCTTACTTCAAACAACTAATGTTGTGGCAGGAATTCGTATTTGCAGTAACGACAAATGACCGACAGTTGTCCTCGAGTGGATAACGCTGACATTCCCACGCACCGACCTTCTTGCACATGACTCACATAAAAAGATCCACGTTCCAATGGAACCGGAAAGAGGTGAAACAAACACGGACAACATGACACATTCTGTTTGTTTTGCCGCGATTATGGCAACTTTGGAACTTACCTTCCTTCGCATTGTGTGCATCCCCGAAGTCCACGAGAGAGCACAAATGAAGGTACAAGGCTATCTCCACACACGACAGGAACACGGAGGGCATGCTGCAGCCTCGCTGTCGACCTAAAGCAAGTCACTCGTTATCCCGCCGTCCACTGTGCTTCCCACAGAGGACACGGAACCCACTGAGCGGTCCAAATTGTGTTGTCCCCCCGCAAAAATAGTCTGTTGCCACTGGGAGGAGACAGCCCCTAAGGCGGTGTCAGTCAAATAGACGGACGGTGGACTTGTCCAATTGTGGCGGTGGATTGTGGAGAAAGTGGCGTGGGCGTGGGCAGCATAAACGGATTTAAACTGAGATGTAGTTTGGTTTTCCCGAATAGCAAGGGAATACCGTCACGTGGGCAGTTTTGTTTGCGGCTCTCGCTCTCTCTTTCTCCCTCTCTATCTCTCTCTCCCCTTCCTCACACACACACACACCTTTTTATATTGCACCCTATACCTGCACAACGCAAGTCCCCAGTCCCATTTTGACCCATTTAATAATAGCTTGTATGGATGGAGCATTCTACATTGCATGAGTCACATAAGTCTCTCACACTGTACACATAACACAGAGGAAATTTAGAAAACACAAACAAAAAGACTAAATAGAATAAATAAATACAGGATATAAAAAAATAAATCTGAAAAGAAAGTCCAATCCTGTGTGTTTCCAACCACTGTGCCGCGGCACACTATTGATTGATTGATTGAAACTTTTATTAGTAGATTGCACAGTACAGTACATATTTCGTACAATTGACCACCAAATGGTAAGACCCGAATACATTTTTCAACTTGTTTAAGACGGGGTCCACTAGTGTGCCGTGAAATAAAGTCTGGTGTGCCGTGGGAGATTATGTAATTTCACCTAATTGGGTTAAAAATATTTTTTGCAAACCAGTAACTATAATCCGCAAATGTGCCGTTGTTGAGTGTCTGTGCTGTCTAGAGCTCGGCAGAGTAACCATGTAATACTAAATGGTAAATGGGTTATACTTGTATAGCGCTTTTCTACCTTCAAGGTACTCAAAGCGCTTTGACAGTATTTCCACATTCACCCATTCACGGCGGGAGCTGCCATGCAAGGCGCTAACCAGCAGCCATCAGGAGCAAGGGTGAAGTGTCTTGCCCAAGGACACAACAGACGTGACTAGGTGGGGATTGAACCCCAGTAACCAGCAACAATCCGATTGCTGAAACTCTACCAACTTCGCCACGCCGTCCCCATATTCTTCCATATCAGTAGGTGGCAGCAGGAAGCTAATAGCTTTGTAGATGTCGGGAACATGTTTTGTCATGATCACAATGTGCGGGAGGCAGTGTGTAGGTAAAAAGGTATCTAACACTTAAACCAAAAACAAATAAAAGGCGAGTGCCACTAAGTGCCGCTAAGAAAAGGCATTGAAGCTTAGGGATGGCGTGGCAAAACGAAACTAAAATGGAACTGGCTGCAAAGTAAACAAAAACAGAATGCTGGACGACAGCAAGGACTTACAGCGTGTGGAGCAGATGGCGTCCACAAAGTACATCCGTACATGACATGACAATCAACTATGTCCCCACAAAGAAGGATGGCGTCCGCACAACTTAAATAGACTTGATTGCGGAAAACAAAGCAAGTGCGGGGAATAGCGTTCAAGGAAGACATGAAACTGCTGCAGGAAAATACCAACAAAAGAGGAAAAGCCTCCAAAATAGGAGCGCAAGACATGAACTAAAACACTACACACAGGAAAACACCAAAAAACTCAAGACTCTAATCAGGCAAGAAATTCCCGACCCTCATCCCCCTGTTAAAGATCGCTGGTGTAAATAATATGTTATAGATCAGAGTCCCCAAACTGGGGCCCAGCGTCAAAAATCTGGCCCCCGGGAAGTCCCAAATTAATTGTTTTATTTTTGTATTTTATTCTTTGTATTATTATTTTTTTAAATCTGTCCTTTCTGGTCCATTTTCTACCACTTGTTACTCTCGGTGTCTCCTGGCCGCTCAGATAAATCATATTGTCTAAAAATGTATTTACCCATCGATAATGTGACATCATCAGCGGCAAGTGTGCGCTCTTTGATTTACAAATACTTTTTAACCTATATTCAATTGAATAGACTGCAAAGACAAAATACTTAACGTTTGAACTGGAAAAACTTTGTTATTTTTTGCAAATATTAGCTCATTTGGAATTCGATACCTTCAACATGTTTAAAAAAAGCTGGCAGAAGTGAAAAAAAAGACTGAGAAAGTTGAGGAATGCTCATCAAACACTTATTTGGAACATCCCACAGGTGAACAGGCTAACTGGGAACAGGTGGGTGCCATGATTGGGTGTAAAAGCAACTTCCATGAAATGCTCAGTCATTCACAAACAAGGATGGGGCGAGGGTCACCACTTAAGTTGAAAAGGATTTGCAAATCATTGTATTCTGTTTTTATTTACGAATTACACAACGTGCCGACTTCACTGGTTTGGGGTTTTGTAGATAGATGTAGGTTTAGGTTTAACAAAACACTTCATTTTACAAGACATATCAGTAAATTGCAACTGCTGCAGCATGTTTTTTTACAAACTCATAACAACAGAACACAAAATCCCCTTAAGTCCCCCCAAAACAACAGAAGTCTGTAAATTGTCCGTCAAACTATATAAAAATAAAAAAAATCCGCTTGTATACCGGCTTTCACCAAACTCTTAAGGGCTTGGATTACATCGGTGTTGCTACCCTTCTCCGTTTGCTTCCTCCTTGTGATCCAAACTGCCAATTTGGCAGAAAAAAAAAATGTTAGCAGTGTATGCAAACCCTTTTTGCGAGGGGTATATTTTGGCTCAAAAACAATTGCAGAGAAAATACCACACCTAGTCTCTGGAACCGATCTTTTACACATTTAAACATGCATGGGCTCTGTGACATTGAAAACTGGTCTCTTGCTTTGAACAAAAACAACAGTATGTGCTAACCCCTGTCTTAATGCACGCTGTGTGTCTGTTTGTAGCAATTGCTCCCTGCACAATACTTTTTTCAAGGGGCAACTTGCACAATGACCTCCAGCTACCCTTCGGAGAGGAGCCTGGCCCAAAGAACTAGGCCCACCTCGACTCCTTTACACCTGCCAACGCACCAAGACCTAATACCTTCACATAAATTTCTTATACAGCTTTCTTCCCAGTTGTGTAAAACTTGTCCAGGAGAGGAATTTTAGGCATGACCTCCTTTCTCCTGCCACCCCCCCACTACTGGTGTAATGGTCAGTGAGGGGAAACTGTACTTGCTCCTCTCTTCCCAGTGTTCACCGTTAGTAGGGTACTGCACAAAGGCTCTCATTGGTGGTGGTAGGGAGGCACAAACCTCTGTTTTCACTCTGTTGAGGATTCTGCTTGAAGTGACACTCCCATGCACAACCTTGTCCAGGCAGGGTCTCCGTCTTGGAAAGGAGTCCAAGTTTTGTGTTAAATATCTGGGAGCAACACTGGCCAAAGATGCCACATGCGATGCAGAAATCCCCATTCGGATCGCCACAGCAACAGCAGTATGACCAAACTACGCAAAATATCTAAAAGCAACATCAACTTCAAGACAAAGTTCAAACTTTACAAATCCCTAATAACATCAATATTACTGTATGGATGCGAGACCTGGACACTCCTGGTAGAATCAGAACGAAAAATACAAGCCTTTGAAAACAAATGCCTCAGAGGAATACTCAAGATAACATACCACGCACACAAAACCAATGAGTATGTGCGAGGTGAAGTCGAAAGACTCGTTGGTCACCAATAATCCCTGCTCGCAACAGGCAAAAGAAGGAAATTAGCTTGGTTCGGCCACACATGCTGCCACGACGCCCTGTGCAAGACCATCATGCAGGGCACACTAGAGGGTGGAAGAAAGCGAGGAAGACCATGGAAATCCTGGACAGACAACATCAAGACGACCCCAGAGCTATTGATGGATACTAAGGACCGTGGGAACTGGCACAGACTAGCTGCTTCTTCATCGCAGTTATACCCCCGACGACTTGACAGTCATGGGAAAGAGTGAGTGAGTGAAAAACAGTTGTTCCTCCATCAGCCATAGGGATGAAACTGTTTCGCCAACCCTCGAGAAGCTCAGTAGCTGCCAGGCCTGCAATACTGTGGAGTAAAAATGGTGTAAGTCCTGAGGGATCCCGTTTTTGGGGTGTTGTCAAAAACATATGCCGATCGTAACCCAGCTTGCCAGCTCTTCTTAGCAAAGTCATGGCAGTGTCGTGCTAGCTTGGGCCAAAGAGCAGTCTCTGAGCAGTACGAAGACGAAAGGAGGCAATATTTGCTTAGATGTCTACCAGCCCTTGTCCTCCCTCGTTGACCGGTATATACAGGACAGCGGAGAGTATCCAGTGCTGTCCTGTCCAAGGTGGCTCTCCGGATGGTCTTGACCAAGGTCACAGGTAGATTTAGGACAGTGAGTCTGTGCCAGAGAGTCGAGTATTGTCAGTATTGATAAAAGTTATTGATAACCAAAACTGCGCACTCACATCACACAGAGAGCATTCCACTGTCGAAGCACTCGAGAAAAACGCTGTGGAGGTCTAGTCGGACGGACTTCTAGAAGTGCTTATAAAAGTCTGTGGTCAGACCATCAATTTTCCATTTGCCATCTCGCCTACAGATGCTGTAAGTTCTTTCAAGGTCAGCTCAGAGTCCAGGGACTTCCTCTCATCAGGGGAAAACTGAGGGAGTCCATGAAGAAGATGCACTTTGCTGTCCAGATCGCATGGCTTCAACCCAGACAAGTGAGAGTAGCAGTCCACAGAAAGTTTGCTCATCTGATCTCGGTCAGTGGGTGGAGGCCCCTGGGCTTCAGCCCAGGTAAGCCCGTGCATTTGGGCGGCCCTGAATGTAATGTTACAAAGCTCATTGTCACGGTGGCACTTGTCGGCTGATGACACAACCCGCACAATGCAGACAGAAGACTGCGTGCAGGTCAAACCTTCTAATTCTATACTTAGAGAGCAAAAAACAGCAGAAACTAAAGGCTAGTGCAAAGCACATAGTGAGAGCAGAGTTTCAAATGCACATGAAAAAAATAGCTGAAGAACTATTTCAAATTTGGAACCATACATTGATTCATACTACTATAACATGATGACAAAGTGGGCAAAGAAGTGTTGGCGACGACAGCTAAGCCACTCCAGTGATTCTGATTATCTCCGCAAGGTCACTCGTTGCATGGTTCATGGTTCAACTTGCATGTCGGCAGAAGTGGAGCTGGCTAACAAATTATTTTAATTACAATAGGGGACAGGTGCGAGGAATTAGCGCTTCCGCAGGAAGTGTCAGAAAGGAGGTGAAAGAGTGATGAAAACAGAAACAAACACCAAACACAGGAAGGATACAACACAAAACAAACACAGTCATGAAAGATCATGACAACAAAAGACCTAAGTGATATCAGAAGCTCCATCACAACGATTTATGAGAAATTACAAAGCCTCAACTTATTGAATCTGCCCGAAGATGTTGAGGAGCTGAAATATTCAATCGATTTTCTCCACCATCACGTATTTAAAGTGTCTTTTTTAAAAACATTTATACAAACACTAATTTTACAGCTAGGTTTTCATTTTATCTAATTGTTGCTTTTGTTTGAGCTCCTAGTCATTGTTTCTTTTGCTGTTGCAATGAAGATCATTCTTTTCCAAAGCATCAAAATTGCCTTTGATCAATCTCTTGTTGGCTCAAGATTGCCACATTGGTGTCAGAAGTAAGTCTGGGTGCCGACCTTTAGCTCCACGCACGCCAAGGGTCAATCAATCAAAGTTTGTCTATATAGCCCTTAATCACAAATGCCTCAAAGGGCTGCACAAACCACAACCCACTCCTTCACGCAGGGGAGGTGGGCCAGAGCAGAAAAGAGAAAGGGCAGATCAACTGATCTAAAAAAAAAGAGTGTCTATTTAAAGGCTAGAGTTTATAAATGAGTTTTACGATGTTACTGGTAGGGCATTCCAGAGTACTGGAGCCCGAAAAGAGAATGCTCTATAGCCTGCAGACTTTTTTTGTGCTCTGGAAATGACTAATAAGCCAGAGTTCTTAATATGCAGATTTCTGGTTCAATATAATCACCAAGATAGGATGGAGCTAGACTGTTTAATATTTTATATGTAAGAAATAAAATCTTAAAGTTGCATCGAAAGTGCACAGGAAGCCCGTACAGGTAAGCCGGTGTAGCAGTAATATGATCAAACTTTCTTGTCCTTTTCAAAAGTCTAGCAGCTGCATTTTGTACCAAATGTATTCTTTTAATGCTAGGCATCCATCCCTCCCTGACCTCATCAGTGACGTCGCTTCCAGCAAGCCATCCTGCTCCGGTGAGGTCGTGCACGCCACTACCATGCTTCCCTGTTGGGAGTAGGCACTAGGTGGTATTACTCTGCAAGGAAAATAGGTCCATAAACTACATTTCCTCCCCCTTTTAGATCAATACCACATGACTGTACAATAGAAAAGCAAACACATAAGCAATATGGCAACCACAAATACAATTCTTGTGTAACCTTTTTTTTTTCTTTTTCTTTTTTTTTTTCTTTTTTAGCGTGTCTCTGTCAAATACGTTGTGATGCATCACAGTCCATAACAATTTATTCCAGTCATTATAGAACTTTTGACTTATAAATTCAGTCTGCCCACCAATGTCAACTGTGTATGTAGGTGGTCGTGATCTTGTAGTTATTTTTCCAGGGGTCTCCTCTGTAGTCCCATGCCAGGACTTCTTGTCCAGCCTCAAACTCCCCTGCAGATGTATTCGACATTTGACAACATTTTTTGTTCTGCACTTCTTTCCGCAGGCTTGGTTTTAGGAGATTGATGTGGGACCTTTGGTTCCTTCCTAGGAAACAGCAGTGTAGGCATTCGATTTGTTGTTGCATGGATTGAGTTTCTGTAGACAAAGAGGAAGTAGTCCACATGAAAATAAATGCCCTCCTTTTCCATTGCTCTGATGGACTTTTTAAATGTTTGGACAAACCTTTCAGCTAATCCATTCGTTGCTCGATGGTAAGGAGTGAAGTTGATATGCTTGATGCCATTTTTCTTTGTGAACAGGTTAAACTCTTCTGAAGTAAATTGTGGGCTGTTATCAGTAAGAATTTGTACGGGCAGACCATGCCTAGAAAATATGGATCTTAGAGTGTTCACTGTTTTTCCTGATGTTGTTGATTTAATTCGTATAACCTCCGGCCACTTAGAATGAGCATCCACAACAATAAGGAACATTGCATTTACAAATGGACCTGCAAAATCAATATGTTTACGTTGCCATGGCGAGGATGGCCATTCCCAAAGGTGAAGTGGCGCAAAACAGACTTTGGTGAGATTTTCTAACTGTCTGTCTATCCCTGGCCACCAGATCTACCCTCGGGCTAGACTTTTCATCTTGACAATGCCAAGGTGGCCTTCGTGGAGCGTCTGTAACACTCTAGCTCTTAGTCTCGATGGACCCACCAGATGAGAGCCGCACAGCAGGGTTCCTTGACACACAGAAAGTTGATCTCGTCTTGTTGAATACTCTGGTAATCTAGCGTCTCCACGGGCTGGCCATCCCTGCATTGTTATTTCATACACTTTTGACAACACAGGGTCATTTTGAGTATGTCTCTGGATTTCCTTATTTGTCACAAGCAGCTGATTTATGACTTCTGCGTGAAACATTTCTGCAGGGTACAAATGTTTTCCTCTTTTCTTGTTGATAGTGGCAGGCGTGTTTTGTTCTTTTATATTCAATATTGTTGGAGTGGGCTCCTAAAAATAATCACCCACCGTTGTAAGCGGGTTGCTGACATTACAGGGATTCCCTTTCGAGGGCTAAAAATAGACACTAGAGGCTGGTGGTTTGTCACAAGAGTTAATCTTTGTCCATTGAGGTAATGGTGGAATTTTTAAATTCCCCATACGAGGCAAAGGGTCTCACGGTCAATCTGCGCATAATTGCTTTCTGCGCTTGTCAATGATCTTTAAGCAAACGCAATTGGTCGTTCAGATTCATCTCTCATATCATGTGATAAAACACGACCAATACCATAGGGGCTTGTGTCGCAGACTAGCCTGATGGGTTTTTATGGGTTATAATGATGAGCAGTTCATCTGATGTTATCAACCTTTTTGTCTCCTTAAACACTTTGTCACATTCTTCAGACCACTTCCACTTTGATCCACTCTGCAGCAGGGCGCTGAGTAGGTGCAGTGTTGTGGCTATGTTTGGCAGAAATTTGTGATAATAATTAACAAGGCCCAAATATGACCTCAGCTGTGACACAATTTCTGGTTTGGTGCCTGTCTCAGCCAAAAACCAAAGTAAGATTGACCCCTGCGTCTGGTATATATATATATTTGTGTTGTTATTGGCTGATTTGGGCTTTTTCTCACTATGCTTCTTGCTATTTTCCTAATTTTTGCTGGTGTTTTTTTTGTTGGTTTTTGTAATGTGCCTAAGGCCAATGACAATCGAGTCACGGGCCACAGATGGCCCCTGTGCCGTACTTTGGGCACCTCTACTGTAGAAGCTAACTGTTTATGGCCACTATAGTTTTAGTACTATAGTATATTTGTTCTGGTTGTATGGTTTTTATGTCAGCACCAAAATTTGTAAAACAGCTGTACACCTGGCGGGTTGTTCCTGTGTGATGTGACGGGGAAGTCCTTCTATAGCTGCCGCCTTGTTTTATCATATATTACTACCTTTGCACATGTCAATGTTTACTTTTGTATTCACAATAAATCCACACAAAATCCATACTTGGGCTCAATGTTCATGGAGTCTCGTTAGCTTCCCGTCACAGGTGAGCTATTGTCAAGACCGGAACAGGACTCTGGACACAGATGCAGGAGTTTGACAACAAATATTTATTCCAACAAGGGAAAGGGTCAAAAAGGGGAGAAACTTAACAGGCTACCAAAAGCCGATCTTACCTAATCTCTAAACTAACAAAATCTCAATGAACTCAAAACGCTCCAGCTGCAGAGGGAAAAAGGTTGCAAAGAGAACAATATGCAAAAAACAACAAAAGGCGCTCCAAGGGAGGAAATTCTAAACAACTAATCTTACCTGACAAAAAGGGTACAAAGAACGTGGCAATGGCTGTGGACATGGACGCTGGAGGTTCGCACAAAAGATACAAAACACTCTGGCACAGGACAGAAGGAGGATGAGACATTTATACACATGAGGGAAGGTGACACAGGTGGGCGCAATCAGGCAATCAGGAAAGACGTCAGACCAGTGAAACAGGAGGAAGGGCAAGTGACCTGAAACAAGAGGGAGAGTCAGCATTTCAAAATAAAACAGGAAATGACAAAACATGAAACCAGACGAAACCCAGACCAGACTTCACCCAGGTGTGACAGAACCCCCCCTTCTAGGGCCGACTCCTGACGGCCCAGGGACCTCAGGGTGGAGTCTATAGAAGTCCTGGATCAGGGAGGGGTCATCAATATTCCGTTGGGGTACCCACTGTCTTTCTTCAGGACCGTACCCCTCCCAATCCACCAAAAACTGTCTTCCTCGACCTCTGTTGCGTACCACTAACAGTCTCTTGACTCGGTATAGAAGACCTCCATCTGCCGCTTCCAGTGGCGGGGGGGGGGGGGGGGGGGGGGGTTGGTGGCTGGGACCATAGGGTTCTCTTTGGCCGGCTTGACTTGGCTGACGTGGAAGGTAGGATGGACACGGAGCGACCTGGGAAGACGTAGGCGTACTGCTGCAGGACCGATGACCTTGGCGATGGGGAAGGGGCCGACAAATCTGGACGCCAATTTTTTGGATGGCACCTTGAGGTGCAGGTCTTTGGCAGCTAGCCATACTCGCTGTCCTGGCTGGTAATTAGGTGCTGGGCGGCGCTTCCGGTCGGGGGCTTTCTTGACCCGATCTCCTTGGCAAGCGAGCACTTGTCGGGCCGCAAGCCAGATGCGACGGCATCGGCGCACCAGGGCGTGGGCGGAGGGAACGGAGACCTCTGGCTCTGAGTCCGGGAACACTGGTGGTTGGTAGCCGTAGACACACTTGAACGGGGAAAAGCCAGTGGCAGAGGTGGGCAAGGAGTTATGGGCGTATTCCACCCAGACCGGGTGGGAATTCCACATTGTTGGGTTCTGGGACACGAGGCATCGGAGGCTGGTTTCCAATTGTTGGTTGAGGCGCTCGGTCTGGCCGTTTGCCTCCGGGTGGTATCCTGATGTCAAGCTGGCTGTAGCTCCAATGAGTTTGCAGAACTCCCTCCAGAACTGTGAGATGAATTGGGGCCCCCGGTCCGATACAATGTCTGTGGGAAATCCATGAATTCTAAAAACATGCTGCATCAATATCTGAGCAGTCTCTTTGGCTGTGGGTAACTTTGGTAAGGCAATAAAATGTGTCATCTTGGAAAAACGGTCATCCACGGTTAGCACCGTGGTGTTACCTCTTGAGACCGGGAGGCCCGTGACAAAGTCCATAGAGATGTTCGCCCACGGTCTGGAGGGAATAGGCAGAGGCTGTAGAAGTCCAACACGTGACCCGGAGGATGTTTTGTTGCGAGCGCAGACCGGACACGCCTCGATGTACTCCCGGACCCCCGCCTCCATGGATGGCCACCAGAACCGCTGTGAAATAGCAAACATAGTTCTCCGGAACCCCGGATGGCAGGTAAGCAGCAAGGTGTGAGCCCAATGGATCACCTGTGGGCACAGATTGACAGGGACAAACAAGCGATTCTCTGGGCACCCACTAGGTGGAGGGGTCTCACCGTTAGCGTGCCTTACTTCTTGTTCTATCTGCCAAGTGACCGCTCCAACCACACAGTTCAGTGGGAGGATGGGCTCTGGTACTTTGGCAACAGGCTCGGGGTCGTAGAGGCGTGACAAAGCGTCCGACTTGACATTGCGGGACCCCGGCCTGTAAGACAACGTGAAATTAAAACGATTGAAAAACAATGCCCACCTGGCCTGACGTGAGTTCAGTCTCTTGGCTTGTTGAATATATTCCAGGTTTTTGTGGTCAGTCCAAACTATGAATGGATGCTGTGCCCCCTCTAACCAATGTCGCCTCTCTTCCAGCGCTATCTTGACCGTTAGCAGTTCCCTGTTACCAACATCATAGTTACTTTCCGCAGGGCTCAGCCGGCGAGACAGAAAGGCGCAGGGGTGGGTCTTTCCATCTGCCTCCAATCTTTGGGATAGAACCGCCCCAACTCCCTCATTCGGCGCATCCACCTCGACCACAAATTGGCGTTGTGGATCTGGCAGTGTGATGATGGGTGCAGTCGTGAAGCGGCGCTTGAGATCCTGGAAGGCCCTCTCTGCCTCCGGAGACCAGTAGAAGCGCACCTGTGGAGAAGTCAGAGCATGGAGAGGGGAAGCTATCGCGCTAAAGCCTCTGATAAATCGCCTGTAGAAGTTTTCAAAACCAAGGAATTGCTGAACCTTCTTACGACTATCAGGTGTTGGGCACTTGGCAACTGCGCTAACTTTAGCCGGATCCATTTGGACTCTTCCAGGGGCTACAATGAAGCCCAGGAAGGAGATGGTGTCGGCATGGAATTTGCATTTCTCAGCTTTTACATACAGGTGATTTTCCAGGAGCCGTTGCAAAACCTGGCTGACATGGTGCCTGTGAATGTCCAGATTGTCAGAGTAAATTAATATGTCATCAAGATAGACAAAAACAAAATGATCCAAAAAGTCTCTAAGCACATCATTAATCATGGCCTGGAATACGGCAGGGGCATTAGTGAGACCAAAAGGCATTACTAAGTATTCATAATGGCCACTAGGAGTGTTAAAACCGGTCTTCCACTCATCACCCTCCCTAATGCGAATGAGGTGGTAAGCATTGCGCAGGTCAAGTTTGGTAAAAACTTTGGCCTGCCGGAGCTGATCGATAACTGATGACATCAATGGAAGAGGGTACCGATTTTTTATTGTTATGTCGTTGAGGGGACTATAGTCTATACATGGTCGCAGGGTCCCGTCTTTCTTGTCTACAAAGAAGAACCCTGCTCCAGCAGGTGACGATGAAGGGCAGATGAGTCCCGCCTTAAGTGAAGATTCTATATACTCCTTCATAGCGTGTCTCTCGGGACCTGAGACGGAGTACAAGCGCCCCTTGGGGATGGTAGAACCGGGAATGAGGTCTATTGCGCAATCATAAGGTCGGTGTGGTGGGAGAAATGTAGCTTTAGCCTTATTAAAGGCCTCCTTAAGGTGGTGGTAGCATGGAGGTATGAAAGTCAAATCCGGGTGCTGTAGTTCTGTGGCAGAAACCGAGTTTATATTCGTGGCTGTTTTGGCAGGAGCACTAACCCTTATACACTTCCCCACACAGTTCTTTCCCCAACCCCTGATCTTGCCTGTGGGCCAGTCTATGTGGGGGTTGTGGTGAATGAGCCACGGAAGTCCCAGTACCAGGGTGCGAGCAGGTGAATGGAACAAAAAAAAATTCAATTGTTCGTGGTGATTATCTATGTCTATGGCTACAGGTTCTGTGATATGGGTAATAGTGAATAAGGCGCTACCGTTAAGTGCGCTGGCTCTAATGGGTGGTGTGATAACCGTAGTTCTCACTTACAATCTTTTGGCTAACCCCCAGTCCATTAAGCTCTCATCGGCCCCAGAGTCAATTAAAACATCCAATACCATACTTATAGAGTCATTGGTTACCTTAATGGGTGTCAAGGTACGCACAGTAGCACTTGAAGCCGGATGCTGATTCCCCACCTGGTTTGTCTTGGAAGGGCAGGCGGCCACGAGATGCCCCACTTCTCCGCCATAGAATTATCGCCCCTCCTTGAGGCGACATTGGCGCTCTACCAGAGGGAGTCGTGCCCGGCCCAATTGCATGGGCTCCTCTCCGCTCTCAGGCAGAGAATAGGGAAGCCGTCCTGTTGGTTGAGGATCTGGTGCATGACTGGCGGTGAGGGAAAACTGCGGCTGGTGATCTGGATCATTCAGACGGCCTCCTTGGAGAAACTTGAACTCCCGTAGTCGTTGGTCTGTCCGGAAGGCAAGCGCGATGAGGTCGTCTAGGTTCGTGGGTAGATTGGGACGGCGTGGCGAAGTTGGTAGAGTGGCCGTGCCAGCAATCGGAGGGTTGCTGGTTACTGGGGTTCAATCCCCACCTTCTACCATCCTAGTCACGTCCGTTGTGTCCTTGGGCAAGACACTTCACCCTTGCTCCTGATGGGTGCTGGTAGCGCCTTGCATGGCAGCTCCCTCCATCAGTGTGTGAATGTGTGAATGTGGAAATACTGTCAAAGCGCTTTGAGTACCTTGAAGGTAGAAAAGCGCTATACAAGTATAACCCATTTATCATTATTTATTATCTATGGGTAGCAGTCTCTCCAGAACAGGGCCGGCCAGCCCCTTGAGCAAGACGTCATGGAGTGCTGTTGAGTTCCATCCGCTCTCTGCAGCCAGGGTCCGAAAACGAATGGCGTAATCGGAGGTTGATTCGCTCCCCTGACGAATCCCTGCTGCGGCTTGGGTTCAGGGGGTGCGGGACCAGGCATGGTCATCTGGGTGATCAAAAGTTGCACCTGTTCCGCAAGTTGGCCCACCTGAGTGGTAACAGCGGTCCTGAAATTGTCCTGGGTTCGAGCGAGCCCCTGAATTCCCTGGCCCAAGACTGCCACCTGCTCCTCATGAGCGGAGAGGCGGGATTCCTGTGCTTGAAGTGCCGCAGCCAACTGCTTCGCTCCTGCTGTGTCCATACTGGCCAGAGTGTACTGTCAAGACCGGAACAGGACTCTGGACACAGATGCAGGAGTTTGACAACAAATATTTATTCCAACAAGGGAAAGGGTCAAAAAGGGGAGAAACTTAACAGGCTACCAAAAGCCGATCTTACCTAATCTCTAAACTAACAAAATCTCAATGGACTCAAAACGCTCCAGCTGCGGAGGGAAAAAGGTTGCAAAGAGAACAATATGCAAAAAACAACAAAAGGCGCTCCAAGGGAGGAAATTCTAAACAACTAATCTTACCTGACAAAAAGGGTACAAAGAACGTGGCAATGGCTGTGGACATGGACGCTGGAGGTTCGCACAAAAGATACAAAACACTATGGCACAGGACAGAAGGAGGATGAGACATTTATACACATGAGGGAGGGTGACACAGGTGGGCGCAATCAGGCAATCAGGAAAGACGTCAGACCAGTGAAACAGGAGGAAGGGCAAGTGACCTGAAACGAGAGGGAGAGTCAGCATTTCAAAATAAAACAGGAAATGACAAAACATGAAACCAGACGAAACCCAGACCAGACTTCACCCAGGTGTGACAGCTATGATGGTCATGGACTCGTCGTGGTTGAGGGAAGAGTTGTTGGATGTTGGATGCTGGAAAATGTCCGATTTATCGCAACAGTCAGACATTCAGTCATTGTTGCAGCTTGATGATTTATAAGAACGTCATGGAATTTGTGTTTGCAGGACTAGCGAGTGTAGTGCGCGGCTGCGCTCAGGGTGTGTGGCTGCGGTGTCGAGAGCGGCTGGATAAGACGCTGAAGAGAGAGGCAGAGCCGTGCGGGCGTGTTCTGGGGGTTAAAATGCATGCCTGTTTGTGCCACTGAAGTCATATTAATAATTTTTGTTTTCTAATATTTTCGCGATCGACCGGCAGGGTCCCAAAGATCGACTGGTCGATCGCAATTGACGGGTCAGGGACCCCTGGTCGATATCTTTTAGCTAAAGAAGAAGAGTACATTGGAAGCCTCTTCGTTTATCTGCCTTTATGTTGCACACAATGCATTCAATGGAGAGACGAAAAATCATGGGTGAGACGATCCAACCCTGTCTTACGCCAGACTTCACAGAAAACCACTCGGTTAGGTTTCCGTCGGCTATGACACTGCATTTGAAGTGTTGGTAGAATGATACACCACCTAGCCCTATCCCTACATTTTGCGCTTTCCCGTGAAGGTCGTGGTGTCCCAATACTCTTTGTATGTAGGAGTAGTGGGCATAACGAGGAGTAGGGGGTATGAATCTAGCCCTTCAGAATGAGGGATTTCAGATGCAGACTTGCTCAGGTAGGGGAAGAGAAAAATGCACAATTTCTGCATAAGTTATATAATATATTACATGTTAGTTTGGAACGTTAGTTTGTCATGTTTGCCAGCTCGCCACGTTGGCTTACGTTAGGCTAAAATACTAAATAATACTAAAATACCAAAACTTTAAAGCTTGTGAATGTGAAAACATTAACGTTACATACCTTCAAAAAATTCACAAAAGACAACAGTCATAGATGGCGGCTTTTTCTCCGTGTAGTTCTTTGTTTATTCATCAACCGAAGCATGACGAATGTAAAAAAAAAAATAACAATCTCAGGTGTTTAACTCTGTCTGGTTTGTTGTGTAATGGTGGGACTACAGCAGGTGTCTCCAAACTACGGCCCGGATAAAACTACGGATAAAACTTTATTTTTAAAAATCTGTCCTTTCCAATCCATTTTCTACCGCTTGTTACTCTCGGGGTCTCCTAGCTACTCAGGCAAATCATATTGTCTAAAAATGCATTTTCCCATCGATAACGTGACATCGCACTTGCGCCGCAGTGTCGTGCGAGCGCGCGGCAAATGCGCACTCCTTCAGTCAATTAGTGCGCGAGAAAATAATAATAATAATAACATAAAATATAAAATAAATAAAAATAAAAAATAAATATATATATATATATATATATATATATATATATATATATATATATATATATATATATATATATATACATATATATATATACACATATACATACATACATACAAACATACATATATACAGCCCGGCCCCCGGCCAAATTTTTTTAACCCAGTGCGGCCTCCGAGTCAAAAAGTTTGGGGACCTCTGGACTTGACGGTTGTACAGTACACCGCTAATAATAAAGTACCATGGTATTAATGAATTAAAAAAGGTACTACTGCCTTTTGAAAACACCCGTAGTAAATTTTGTATCCACATGTGCTGCCGTGCGGCGGTGACGTTGCTGAGCCGAGGCATACAATCATAATAATCGTCAAAAGGAATAATGACAAAATAACAGCAATTCTACTGGTTAATGAAAAGGGTGCATGAAAGGCAATATGAAGGTATTTGGGCTTCAGAACTATCAATAAAAATGACACGCTGCTTTAAAACATCCATCCATCCATTTTCTACTGCTTATCTCTTTCGGGGTCGTGGTGGGTGCTGGAGCCTAAAACATGCCTCGCCAAATGTGTCAATATAGCATTATCACTAAAATTTAGGCAAACATTTAAATAACAAACATTCAGGCCTGACAAGGAGTTTGAAGCGAGGAAGGTAATATAGTTAACAGCTTCCCCCATGCACATATACAGTAGATACGAGACACGCATACTGCCGGTTGGCTTGTTGAAAATGATTAGAGCAGTCCAAAACGCCCACGTAATGTAAAATAATGCAAGTGAATTGACTGAATTTCGTAACATATTCACACTTTTTAATTTGCGTTTTATTTTTAACAATGTGTGTTTTACATGCTACTTGTCTTATCTGTATATGTTTAGCCTTGTTTTCAGTAATTACTAATTGTTGTCAAAATTGGCAACCATAAATCATGAAGCATTTAATACATTGTCAATAAAGCTTTCTATTCTTTTCTAAGCTAATACTTAATTTTGGCAGGCTTTAGCTACTATGTAAAAAAAAATGTAAACTGTTGTTTGAGCGCAATAAAAAAAAAAGGCTGTGTGTTTAATGCACATTTTATTTGTAATTCTAATATTGTTCTTTGGATAGGTTGATTGGCAACACTAAATTGACCCTATTGTGTGAATGTCGTCTGTGTATCTGTGTCATACTTGCTAACCCTCACGGATTTTCCGGGAGACTCCCGAAATTCAGCGCCTCTCCCGAAAACCTCCCGGGACAAATTTTCTCCCGAAAATCTCCCGAAATTCAGGCCGAGCTGGAGGCCACGCCCCCTCCAGCTCCATGCGGACCTGAGTCTGTTTTCCCACAATATAAACAGCCTGCCTGCCAAATCATGTTATAACTGTACAATGATCGAGAGTGAGTTCTTGGTTTCTTATGTGGGTTTATTGTTAGGCAGTTTCATTAACGTCCTCCCAGCGCGGTAACAACACACAACAACAGCAGTCACGTTTTCGTCTACCGTAAAGCAGTTCGTCGGCCATAAACAGCAATGTTGTGACACTCTTAAACAGGACAATACTGCCATCTACTGTACATGCATATGTGACAATAACATCTACGGCTTTTAGAGAGTGCAGTGCACAACTGCGCACACAACAAGGAGACGAAGCAGAAGAACGAGGAAGATACAGCCGTGGCGACGCCGACGACGAGTAAGATGAAGAAATACGCTTGTAAGTTCCAAGCCACAGCTGCGATTGGACCTGGATAGCCTCCAGCAAGAAGTAGTGGACTACCAAGTGCTTGGCAGTGAAGATCTTCCTCAGGAAACAAAGATTGACCGGTTTTGGACCATGCTAGGGAGAGATGGAAGATTCCAGACTCTAGTGCAGGGGTGGGCAATTAATTTTTACCGGGGGCCGCATGAGCTACCCGAGCACTGCTGGAGGGCCACATCGACAATATTTCAATTAAATTTTGCTCAATATTATTTTTGATATATACCGTAAGATAAATAATAATAATAATAATAGTAATACTTCAACATAGTGTGTGTAACAGCATTCCATGACTAATATATATAAATTAACATTAATAATAAATGACAGTAAAATAAGCACACGTATGACTGAGGAGTCATAGTGTAACTTTGTGTGGTGTTTGAGTTGTCCGACTTTTTGTGTGGCCTTAAACGCACCAGTGGTTTAGTGCTATGCGTGTTGGTGACAGATGACAAGTTGGTTTTGGCCTGGTTTGTACGGCAGAAAATGACTAGTTTTTCGAGATAGAATTGTTTTACTCATGTTTTTGGTGTGGTTATGTCCGAATACAAACAGTTTTGTTCAATAAAGTGATCGATATAATTCCTGTCCTCGAAGCATCTCGATAGACGTTACAATAATTGAACGGTGTTCAGGGCCGCTTGTTGTCACTGTCACTCAAAGTTGCATTGCAAAATTCCATAGAATAAATATGTTTATTTTGTTTAGAATTCAGATGGGATTTGTTTTGGTGCGCGGCATATACTTGCTGCGCGCAGCGGACGCTTGAGCAGTGCGCAATTGCGCAGGCACGCACCTTAGGTGAGGGGATGTTGCTTTGCAGTTCATGTGTTGTTGAAAACACGCCATTCGTCATCAACTTTTCTCTTTTTGGCGTCTCGGGTGTAAACCGTGCATCACTTGTCGCTGCATGTGCACCTTCACTCGCAGGTTACACACGGACACACGCCCATAAATAATACTTTTCAAAATAAAAGCAGCACAGTTGTATTGCGCGCAGGACATAGATGTTTTTTCAACTTTATTTTGTAATTGCAGTTGTTCACATTCACTCACAATCACGCATACGTCCACACGGAAGTAATACAAATAACGATTTTCAAAACAAAAGCAGCACCGTTGTATTGCACACTCGACATAGATACTTTTTAAAATTTATTTTGTAATTTATAATTGGCCTCACGCGGGCCGGACAGGGACGCACAAAGGGCCGGATGCGGCCCGCGGGCCGCAGAATGCCCAGGTCGTGATGAAAGCACTTTTGTGCGTGCTACACAGAAATCCATCATCAGAGAGGGTGTTCAGCATGGTTAAAAAAATAGTGACAGAGAATAGAACAAGGATGGACAATTCAACCCTTAACTCAAGAATCAGTAGATGAGTGTTATGTGTGTGTATATGTGTAAAGAAATGAACACCTAAATTCAAGTATTTATATATATATATATATATATATATATATATATATATATATATATATATATATATATATATATATATATATATACATATATATATACATATATATATATATATATATATATAAATATATATAAAATAAAATAAATATATATATAGCTAGAATTCACTGAATGTCAAGTATTTCATATATATATATACATATATATATGTATATATATATATATATATATATATATATATATATATATATATATATATATATATATATATATATATATATACATATATATATATATATATATATATATATATATATATATATAAATATATATAAAATAAAATAAATATATATATAGCTAGAATTCACTGAATGTCAAGTATTTCATATATATATATACATATATATATGTATATATATATATATATATATATATATACATATATATATATATGTGTATATATAAATATATATATATATATATATATATATATATATATATATATATATATATGAAATACTTGACATTCAGTGAATTCTAGCTATATATATATATATATATATATATATATATATATATATATATATATATATATATATATATATATATATATATATATATATATATATATATATATATATATATATATATACAGTATATATGTAGCCGGATCAAGTCTGCGTTGTGTATTGCTGGTGTTGCTTTGAAGACAAGGGGACTCGGTGGTTGCCTTTAGCCGAAACAGGTGGCGTATTTATTGCTGTATGAAATACACAGGAAATAATGCAGCAGCATTAACACACGAGTCTGCAGCACACCAGTCTCCTCACGGCATGTCTCAACAGCAAGTGAGTTTAAATGACCAGAAATGCTATATAAAACATTCACAAATGTCACAAAATCTATACATCACAATTAATAACACACTGAACATTAATACACCACAGTCAAATATTTTATACAATAGGAAAATAAACAATAAATTAAAACAGTACAGAAAAATAGAATAAAGTTTTGGGAGCAACAGAAACATACCTGTATGAAATACACAGGAAATAATGCAGCAGCATTAACACACGAGTCTGCAGCACACCTGTCTAAAATGGAGGGAAAACTTCAATGAAGTGCCGCAGCCACTGTGTGTGAGTGAGAAGTGCTACCTAACAGTACACTAGCAAAACGTTTGCTAACACACTCAAACTCTGAGCAAAACAAGTGTACATGAACATGTCAGCAACATTAGCAGCACAAGAGTAACTTATAACCTCGTTTCACAGTTACATTTTCTTTAAAACACGAGAGCAGAGAAAAACACTCACCTCCTCACGGCATGTCTCAACAGCAAGTGAGGAAGACAACGTCACTACCGGAAGAAGGTAGGACTTCAAAATAAAATGACAAATGCTCCCAAAATGAACTATTTGCTAAAAAAAAATACTAAATAAAAGTGACAATGAATACAATAGAGCAATTAAATAAAACGTGAGGGAATTTTGGTGGAATGCATAACATATATATTATATACCTGCTACATTCACCCTTCCTGAATTACACCAAAATCCTGAGCAGCTGACTGGACATGACCAGTAACACTGGGCCAAACGCACGGGTTTACTTTAAGATCTAATCTTCACATTCAGCTTGAGAGCTACCTGACAAACAGGTTTAGAGAAATCAAAGGGTTGCGCAAGCCCTAGTCCCTCCCAGAATCGCCTGGTGCCGTGTACACCAAACTACCCGGCCCACTTTACTCTTAAGCCACACCTGCAAGGATACACACTAAGTACCATCTTATAGCGGCAAAGTGCAAAACAAAATAAAAACAGCAATACAAGACAATATCCCAGGACAAAAATGAAAAACACAAGACAACCCTTTAGAACAGAATAGGGCAAGAAGACGCAAAGATTACCAACCAAATGAGTTTAAAAACCCTCCATGATAATCGGCGTCTGAGCCATTGTTTCTACTAGGCGGCTGACCCTCTTAACAACCCTGCCAGCACGTGTTCTAAACACACCGCCTTCTTGTGTGGATGCCTGGCTTACTCGACCCCGTACCCCAACTGGCACTGTAACTGGTTGAAATGACTGGATACTACTTGCATCAATCACTGATACTGTATCTGGTGCAACTGACCGGTCTATCTCTGTATCAGAAGAGTCTTGCTCCATATCAGACTGGGCTGCATCCATAGACACTCCGTCACAGGGTTGGTGACTGGCGGATTCTTCAGCCCCGCTCAATACCCATGCACTCGTCCTATCCTCCAAACTCTCCCCCTCCAAAGAGTCGATGATATCCTCCATTTGACACTCATCCTCTGAATCATCAAGACTGTCCTCAGTTTGTGACATGTCTCCATCAGCAGACTCTATGGGCAGGAAGCTGATGTCCAGGATAAGGTTGCGATGTACCACCTTCATTTTTCCTTTGTCATCTTCCAACTTGTAGACATGAGTCTGCGGGTTGCTGTCCATGACAGTATAGACTGTTGGTTCCCACTTGTCTGCAAGTTTCTTCTTTCCCTTCTCGCCTTTGTTGGCGAGGAGTACTCGGTCTCCCACATTTAGGTAAGTGCCCTTGACCTTCCGATTGTAACCTCTGGCTTGCTTGTCT
Source organism: Entelurus aequoreus (assembly GCF_033978785.1). Taxonomy (NCBI): domain Eukaryota; kingdom Metazoa; phylum Chordata; class Actinopteri; order Syngnathiformes; family Syngnathidae; genus Entelurus; species Entelurus aequoreus. The sequence continues at coordinate 25,285,190 of NC_084734.1, forward strand.
TGTTCTTTAATAGCATGCCTTTGAGCGATGCCAGCTGCTTCATGGAGGTAAGACATAAGAGATGTTACATAGCTGTTATAGTCAACGACCACCGGGTCATGTAGGACTTGTTTGAACATCACATCAACGGGGAGCCTCGGAACCCGCCCAAACATGAGATGAAAAGGCGCGTATCCAGTTGTTTCATGCACCGTTGCATTATATGCAAATGTCAGGGTTTGGATTTGCTGGGGCCACTTGGCCTTCTCTTTCAGCGACAACGAACGCAGCATATTTCCAAGAGTCCTGTTAAATCTCTCGGTCCCTCCGTTCCCCATGGGGTGGTAGGCTGTAGTGTGCGACTTGGAGACGCCTGATAGTTTAAGCAGCTCCGCAATAAGCTCACTCTCAAAGTTGGCACCTTGATCTGTGTGGATGCGCCTTGGAAACCCGTATACACAGAAGACGTTATCCCATAACTTTTTGGCAACCTGCTTCGCCTGTTGGTTTGCACAGGGAAAGGCATGGGCCAACTTTGTGAAGTGATCCGTCAGGACAAGAACGTCCACTGAATGCTGCTTGCTATCCTCTGCACTCCAGAAATCCAAGCACACTAGTTCCATTGGAGCCGAGGTCCTGATACTCTCAAGTGGAGCTCTGGCGGAAGGATCTGGTGTCTTGGCCAAGATGCACCTCTGACAACACTTGACATAATCTTTAATTTGATGCTCCATTCTAGGCCAAAAGAAGCGTTGTCTTGCCAGGTGAATTGTTCTTGCCTGCCCTTGATGTCCGGCCAAGTCATGCACACCGCACAAGGCCTTTTCTATCAGGCTCTTGGGCAACACAAACTGATGCCTCTTCTGTTTGCTCATGGAATCTTTGGCGACTCTGTAGAGCACCCCATCAATAACTTTAAGCCTCTCCCACTGTCTGATAAGGACTAGAGCACTTGTGTCCAGACCGTCCTTCTCTCGCCTTGAGGGCCTCCTCTGCCGATTGATAAATGGCATGACTCTAGAGATGCCTGGGTCAAGCTCTTGACTTTTCCGGAGCTCTTCCACGGAAAAGACAGGTAGCAGGTCGTGTCCCGGTGAAACAAGGTTCTGAATGGACTGAACCAATTCTGTCGCTCTGGACTCTGTAGCTGCACCCCAGTGGTCGTGAGAACCAAGAACAGCCTTCACAATATCGCCATCTAGAGATGGGGGACAACGGGATTGAGTCGCACTTCGTTTTGTCCTCTTCGTCTGGTGACACTGGACTTTAAACGGAAGACATCCTGAACTCCATGTTCTCCAAATCCATCAGATTCGGCAAGCAGATTGCTGTAGGACTCTGAGACTAGTCTATTCCCAATGGTCTCAGCAAACGGGTCCCTGCTGAGAGCGTCAGCTACTTTGTTCTTGGTTCCTGCAATGTGCTTCAGACTGAATGTGTATGGAGCAAGCTTTGCAACCCATCGCTGTTCGCAGGCGTCGAGTTTGGGCTTAGTCATTATGTATGTGAGTGGATTGTTGTCGGTCCATACTGTGAAGGAATTACCCTTCAGCCAATGGCTGAATTTGTCACACACACTCCACTTCAGCGCCAAAAACTCGAGCCAATGAGCTGGATAATTTTTCTGAGAACTGCTTAGGGTCTTACTTGCAAATGCTATGGGCCGCGCTTTACTTTTACCAGCCGGTACTTGTGACAATACTGCACCAAGCCCGTCCAAGGAAGCATCAGTTGACAGAATCATGGGACGTGAGAAGTCAGGATGTGCAAGGACCACACAGTCCAGCAAACTCTCTTTAAGACTGACAAAGGCGACGTCACACTCTGGAGTCCAGTCATCAGGTTTGAGTTTCCTGAATGTTCCTGCCTTCCCATTTACTTTTTTCTTTCCTCTTCTCTTTTGACCAGCAGTTAGAGCAAAGAGTGGCTTGGCAATGGAAGAGCAGTTGGGGATGAAATGCTGGTAGAAAACACCATGCCCAAGAAGGATTTGATCCTTCGCACTGAAGGTGTACATCCGTCATCTTCCATTAGATCAGACCTTGACATACTGAATATGACTTCCACCTTCGCAGGGTCCACGGCCACTCCACTTCCATCTATGATGTGACCCAGAAACTTGACGGATGATCGCAACAAGTGACATTTTTTGGGACTTAACTTCAGGTTGTGGTCTCGCAGGCGCTGGAATACGACCTCCAGTCTCTTTAGGGCCTCCTCTTCAGTCGCTGCAAATACGAGCAAGTCATCTAAATAACATAACAGGCTACTGAAATTCAGATCCCCAAATATACACAGCATCATGCGCATGAAAGAGGCCGGACTATTGCACAGTCCTTGCGGCATCCTGTTATACTCATGCAGGCCTAGCAGTGTTGTAAAGGCCGTGCATTTTTTGTCCTCTTCAGCCATGGGGATGTTGTAGAAGCCGGACGTTAAGTCCATGGTACTGAAGTAGGCATTCCCTCCCAAGGAAGCCAAGCAATCTGACTGGTGTGGAAGGGGATGGGCGTCCTTGAGTGTTCTCGCATTCAACCACCGGAAATCGGTGAAGATCCTCAAGTTTCCATCCTTTTTCCATACCATCACTAACGGTGAGGCATAGTCACTAACAGACTTCCGAATGATCCCTTGCTCCTCCATTTCTGTCAAGACTTGACGTAGCTTGTGGTAGTGAGCGGGGGGTACTCTCCGGTAAGGAAGGCGGAATGGCCGGTCATCGGTAAGTCGAATGCGGTGGACAAAGCCCTTCGTTTCACCACAGTCCATTTCGTGCTTGGAGAAGACATCATTGTAACACTCGAGCAGCCGCACTAACTTTTCCTTTCCTGCGTAGCTAGTCTGACAGGGCTCTATGTCAAGGTTGCCAAGGCCAACATCTTGTAGTCTCTGTTTGAGATCTGAAGGACTGATTGGTGTGTGGTGTTTGCCTGTTAGAGTTTTGTCAATTTGACAAGAGCCTTGGAGGAGTTCAAAATCTTCCACAGCTAAACAAGGGGACACATCTGCCAACTTACAGTTCCTCTTCAGTGTAACTGGTCTATCAGACAGGTTGGTGACCTTCATGGGGACCCATCTATCACCCCACAGAGGTGTCACAACACGGCCAATCATGATGTTACGTGGCATGGACCTGGATGAGGTCGGCTCAACCAACACAGTGCTTCCTGGTGACATGGCCGTATCGTTAGGCAACTTGCCCCAGACGAGGTGTTCTTGCATCGCTAAAAGAGTTACTGACTGCTTGAGCTTGACTGTGCCAATCTTGTCTGGTAGCTCCTTACCCCTCCAACGAGATGTATTTGCCATGAGGTCCAAGAATTGTTCACACTCTGGGGATGACAAAGGACTGCAAACAGAGATAAGCCGCCAGTAATCATCACTGTTCTTCAACTGGTGCATGAGAAACTTAATCACATTTGTGCCGATGATGAGATCATCTCGCTGGCCTGGCACCACCAGAACTGGAACGATACAGCTAATCCCATACACCTTCAGTTCAACCTCATACATACACTTCGGTTTAGTGAGTTTTCCTCCACACCCAGTTAAAACCACTGCCTGTGTCATCAGTTTTGGTCCTAACAAGACTTTTTCACTCAGCATCTTTCCTTCTGCTTCTTCACTGAAAGTACAGGCCATGGAACCTGAATCAAGCATTCCTTGCATCTGGAACATATTATTCACATTAACTGGAGTATAGAACAGTTCATCATATGGCTCAACTCTATGCGTGTTCTGTGCTATTATCTTCACATCAGCCGGTGCTGCACTGCACACTTTCAAATAACACTGTTCAAATTCACTGTCACTTTTGAGGGATTGATTGTCCTCACCCACACGTCCCCTCTCCCAATGCAGGTCAGTTAGTTTAAACCCTGCTGCTCTTGAGGTGGATGTGCAGCTTGATCCTCCCGTCCGGGAGTGTAGCTTGGACATTCTCTCTTTAAATGGCCAGGCTTAAAGCAAGACAAACACAGGTAGTCCCGCCTGCAGTGCACTAAAGTGGTGTGTTCCACGGACTTGCACACCTTGCAGGGTTTTCTCTGTGACTGATCAAACGGGCGCTGTCTATACATCGGCTGATTTTTCAGAGCCAGCGCCTGGCTGTTCTGGGCGAGTGTGCGGTCAAGCAGACCAATCAGAGTCTTAAGACAATTATCATCAACCTGAGGAGTAAACTTGGCACTCACTTCGGCCTGGACAGGAGACAACTCTGGGTAGCTATGTGTAGACACCTCCTCAGACACAGGTGTTTGAATATGAACAGTCACATGTCTTGCTGGTGCAAGACAGTTTGTTCTGGTGTTCAGCTGTTCTCTCATGTCGATCTGATAACGGTCAACGTGCTCCTGTATTTCACCAGCAGTCCATTTCTCTGGTGCTTTGAACCGCAGCACTGCAGCAAGGGAGGGATCGGGACAATATTTGACAAACATCATTGTTACCTCTCGACGAGGATCATCAATATGCCGCCCCTGCCTGCTCAAGCCCTCCTCGGCTGCATCAACAGCTTTGTTAAGGCGGATCCAGTATTCGACTGGGTTCTCTCCTGTTACAGGCACAGTGCTATAAAAGTCTGCAAGAGGCATACTGGAACATGACACACCACTAAAATGCTGTTTCAGTAAGTCAGTAATAACTTTTGGGTTCTCATGAGGCATCAGTGATGGATTGCTACGGAGTGTTATCTTTACAATGTCTCTAGCTTTCCCCATTAATCTAGACAACATCTCCTGATGCTGCTCTTGTAGACGTGTGTTCCTTTTTCTCAAGTATGTGTCCATGAGCTCTTCCCATTCATGTACCAAGAGCTTGTCGGACCCATCCCCTCTGTACACAGGAGGCTCCCTCACATCGGACTGCACGACTAATTTCACACCAGTCAGGTTAAGCGTGGAGTCAACCATTGACTGGCCTGCACCTGAGTTCTGAACTCGTGCCTGATCGCCTTCAATTGTCTGACTCTCTCCCTTTAACTGAGCTGATATGGACTGTCCTACTTGCTGGGCGATGTGTGTGATGAGGTCACTCAAAGCTGGGTCACTCCTGTCTGTGGGTAAGGGGTGTGTGAACAGGTAGACAGGTGGGAGTGAAAGCTGGGGAAGCTACATTGCCTGGGACATTAACTGAATGGGTGGAGCTAAAGGCTGGTGATCCCACAACACCTGGACTTGTGGCTGGAGAATTAGACAGCTGCGCTCCCCTCCCAAAACCAGCAACGGGAGAGTTAAACATATGTGCCCCCCTCCCAAAACCAGAAATTGGAGTGTTAAACAGCTGTGCCCCCCTCCCAAAACCAGAATCAACAGTTCGAACAGCTGTCCCATTTACAACATTGGATTCCATCTTTCAAAATAGTTTGCTTGATGTCAACAAAAATTAAAAAAATATATAACTATTGATTTACATTAACAAATGGAAAGTGCTTTTTTTTCTTATCTTTCACTTGACACTTTACTTTTTTTTCTTTTTTTCAAATGCCTTTTTAACTTTCCATGAAGAAAAAAAAAAAACAAATCCCCTTTTTACTGGGACAAAGTCACTTCAATGTAACCTTCTTAAAGAAACCTTCATTTGTTGTTGTTCTGACGTTCAACAACCTCCGGTGACCAAACTGGTGTTGATCCACGATGTCATCCGGGTCACGGCACCAATGTAGCCGGATCGAGTCTGCGTTGTGTATTGCTGGTGTTGCTTTGAAGACAAGGGGACTCGGTGGTTGCCTTTAGCCGAAACAGGTGGCGTATTTATTGCTGTATGAAATACACAGGAAATAATGCAGCAGCATTAACACACGAGTCTGCAGCACACCAGTCTCCTCACGGCATGTCTCAACAGCAAGTGAGTTTAAATGACCAGAAATGCTATATAAAACATTCACAAATGTCACAAAATCTATACATCACAATTAATAACACACTGAACATTAATACACCACAGTCAAATATTTTATACAATAGGAAAATAAACAATAAATTAAAACAGTACAGAAAAATAGAATAAAGTTTTGGGAGCAACAGAAACATACCTGTATGAAATACACAGGAAATAATGCAGCAGCATTAACACACGAGTCTGCAGCACACCTGTCTAAAATGGAGGGAAAACTTCAATGAAGTGCCGCAGCCACTGTGTGTGAGTGAGAAGTGCTACCTAACAGTACACTAGCAAAACGTTTGCTAACACACTCAAACTCTGAGCAAAACAAGTGTACATGAACATGTCAGCAACATTAGCAGCACAAGAGTAACTTATAACCTCGTTTCACAGTTACATTCTCTTTAAAACAGAGAGCAGAGAAAAACACTCACCTCCTCACGGCATGTCTCAACAGCAAGTGAGGAAGACAACGTCACTACCGGAAGAAGGTAGGACTTCAAAATAAAATGACAAATGCTCCCAAAACGAACTATTTGCTGAAAAAATTACTACATAAAAGTGACAATGAATACAATAGAGCAGGGGTCACCAACCTTTTTGAAACCAAGGGCTACTTCTTGGGTACTGATTAATGCGAAGGGCTACCAGTTAGATACACACTTAAATAAATTGCCAGAAGTAGCCAATTTGCTCAATTTACCTTTAACTCTGTTATTATTAATAATTAATGATATTTATCTTTGTGGAAACACTGATCATCTTAATGATTTCTCACAATAAATATATATAGAAACAGATAAATATCAATATGCAACACTTTATTTTTATATGTTCTCTAAGTGCACATTTTTCAAATTGAACATTTTCAAATGATCACTTCTAAGACAGTCTTGTGAAATCACAATATCCCATTTTAACTAGCTAGCCACTAACATTTTTTAACAAATCATGAATTACTTTTCACTATGTTTGTACAAATAATAACTCATGTAAAATACAAAAGTAAACTCTCAAATTTTTAAATCATGTCACACTTTGAACTGGACACCAAATCTGTTATCTGTTTCTTTGTCAGTTAGTGGGAAGCCTGGCATTGCATGCTGTTAACTAGTGTGTTGTACTCTGGTGTGTAACTTGACACTGCAACTCTGAGTGAGTCTTGCAGATGTGCATCAGTGAGGCGTGTTCTGTGTTTGTTCTTGATGAAGTTCATGTCAGAAAAGGCTGATTCACAAAGATAAGATTTTTCCTCATTGTTTGCGGAACCTTCTTAATCTTTTGGACATATTTTCACAGCAATCTGGCCTAAAGCTTAATTATGATAAATGTAAAATGTTAAGGATCGGAAATCTAAAGGGAACGTCCTTTCGGATGGAATGCAAAGTGTTTTGTTTATAAATTATATGCAATCTGTTGTGTTCCCTAATTTTTTTCTGTGTACATGAATGAAGGTGTGTGTTGCTGAGTCCGACTTGGACATTATCTGGACTGGGCCTGGTTTAAAAAACCCTTTAAAAAAATCTAATTTCATTGACAACCTGGTCTGTTGAAGATAAGGCCCTTTTTTTAAAAAATAAAATAAAATAAGATAAATAAATAAAAAATATTTTCTTGGATAAAAAAGAAAGTAAAACAATATAAAAATAATTACATAAAAAATAGTAATTAATGAAAATGTTAGTGGACCAGCAGCCTATACAATCATGTGTGCTTCAGGGACTGTGTCCCTTGCAGATGTGTTGTCTATGTTGTGGGAACCAGAATATTGGTAGCAGAAAGAAATAACCCCTTTTGTGTGGATGAGTGTGCATGGGGGAGGTTGTTTGGGTTGATGCACTGATTGAAAGTGTATCTTGTGTTTTTTCTATGTAGATTTAATTTTTAAAAAAAAAAAAAAAAAAAAAAAAAAAAAAAAAAAAATTTTTTTTTTTTTTTTTTTTTTTTTAGAACAGGCCCGCGGGCGACTCATCTGGTCCTTGCGGGCGACCTGGTGCCCGCGGGCACCGCGTTGGTGACCCCTGCAATAGAGCAATTAAATAAAACGTGAGGGAATTTTGGTGGAGTGCATAACATATATATTATATACCTGCTACATATATACGAAATACTTGACTTGGTGAGTTCTAGCTGTAAATATACTCCTCCCCTCTTAACCACGCCCCCAACCACGCCCCTCCCCAACCACACCCCCACACCCCGAAATCAGAGGTCTCAAGGTTGGCAAGTATGATCTGTGTTGGCCCTGCGATAAGGTGGCACCCTGTCTAGGGTGTACCCCGCCTTCCGCCTGAGTGCAACTGGGATAGGTTTCAGCATCCCCCGCGACCCTGAGAGGGAAACCGGTAGAAAATGGATGTTTAATCCTAAATTTTATCATAAATGTTAAAATTAAGCCAATAATGAAATTTTTTGTGTTGTCTTATTTTGAAAAGTATCAAAAAGTATTGAAATACAAAACGATAAACATTTTGGTACCAAAATATTGGTGTCGGTACAACTCTAAGTGGGACGTATGTGCAAATGTAACGGCGTGGTGGAACTTGAAGGTTCCAGGTTCGATCCCTGTTTCTGACCATCCAAGTCACCGCCATTGTGTCGTTGGGCAAGAGACTTCACCCTTGCTCCTAGTGCCGCTCACACTGGTGAATGAATGATAGGTGGTGGTCGGAGGGCCCGGCCGTAGGTGCAAATTGCCGGCCACACTTCCGTCAGTCTACCCCAGGGTAGTTGTGGCTACAAATTTAACTTACCACCACCTAATGTGAATGTGGAGTGAATGAATAATGGGTTTTCACTTCTCTGTGAGTGCTCTGAGTATCTAGTCAATAGAAAAGCGCTATATAAATCGAATCCATTATTATTATTACGTTTGTACATGCCCGCACGTAAACTATGCAGTGACTTAGCAAGTGGTGTCCCAATGCCTGGGAAAGATTGCAAAGCTCAACCCCTTTTTACTTCATTTCGAGGGTGTAATGGTAGTGGGTGAGGGCTAGTAGTAGTGAGTGAGGGTGTGTATTGGGATTCGGCCTTACTCTATCAAGGTGACCAATTTGGGCTGGACCCAATAGAACCTCACAATCTTCCATAGAGCTTTGACTGGACAGTTCCATTCTAAGCATTGCTTGATGACAATTCTCTGGGGGGAAATCTGGTCAATACATCTTCTTCCCTTCCTGAAGGCAGCTTGTTTTTTTCTTAGCTTGGTGCCGATAGCCAAGTTAATTCTTATCAGGAGGATTCGGCAAAACACTTTGAATGGTAGGGATAGAAATGTGATGCCTAATTAGTTTTCACAGGTTTTGGGTTGTCTGTTTTTTTTTACTTTACAATAATGTCTAGTCTTCAGGGATTGTCTCTGAGGTCCAGATTAAGTAGAAGAAGTTGGTAAGAACCTCTGCTTCACTTAGCTGCCCTGATCTCCTTCATCAGTTTGTTCCTGGCACTCCTGTGGACATCTTCCTTGGCCTTGGTAAATGGGTTGTACTTGTATAGCTCTTTTTCTCAAGGCACTTTGACACTATTTCCACATTCACCCATTCACACACACATTCACACACTGAGGGCTGCCATGCAAGGCCCTAAACACGACCCATCAGGAGCAAGGGTGAAGTGTCTTGCTCAAGGATGGCAGAAGACTTTTGACAAGAACAAGAACGTTTGATCATATTAGACCTATACTGGCTCACCTGCACTGGCTTCCAGTGCACTTAAAGGCCTACTGAAATGATTTTTTTTTATTTAAACGGGGATAGCAGATCCATTCTATGTGTCATACTTGATCATTTTGCGATATTGCCATATTTTTGCTGAAAGAATTTAGTAGAGAACATCGACGATAAAGGTCGCAACTTTTGGTCGCTGATTAAAAAAAGCTTTGCCTATACCGGAAGTAGCGTGACGTCACCGGAGGAAGGACTCCTCACATTTTCCCATTGTTTACAATGCAGCGAGAGAGATTCGGACCGAGAAAGCGACGATTACCCCATTAATTTGAGCGAGGATGAAAGATTTGTGGATGAGGCACGTAAGAGTGAAGGACTACAGTGCAGTGAAGGACGTATCTTTTTTCACTCTGACCGTAACTTAGGTACAAGGGTTCATTGGATTCCACACTTTCTCCTTTTTCTATTGTGGATCACGTATTTGTATTTTAAACCACCTCGGATACTATATCCTCTTGAAAATGAGAGTCGAGAACGCGAAATGGACATTCACAGTGACTTTTATCTCCACGACAATACATCGGCGAAGCTCTTTAGCTACTGAGCTAACGTGATAGCATCGGGCTCAAATGCAGATAGAAACAAAGTAAATAAATCCCTGACTGGAAGGATAGACAGAAGATCAACAATACTATTAAACCATGGACATGTTTAATAGTATACACGGTTAATAATTCCCAGCTTGGCGAAGCTTAACAATGCTGTTGCTAACGACGCCATTGAAGCTAACTTAGCAACGGGACCTCAAAGAGCTATGATAAAAACATTAGCGCTCCACCTATGCCAGCCAGCCCTCATCTGCTCATCAACACCCGTGCTCACCTGCGTTCCAGCGATCGACGAAGGACTAAGGACTTCACCCGATCATCCGTGCGGTCAGCGGCTAGCGTCGGCTGGCGCGTCTGCTATCTAAGTCAAAGTCCTCCTGGTTGTGTTGCTACAGCCAGCCACTAATACACCGATCCCACCTACAACTTTCTTCTTTGCAGTCTTCATTGTTCATTAAACAAATTGCAAAAGATTCACCCACACAGATGTCCAGAATACTGTGGAATTTTGAGATGAAAACAGAGCTTTTTGGTATTGGATTCAATGGGGTACCAATACTTCCGTTTCAACGATTGACGTCATGTGCATACGTCATCATATATAGACGTTTTCAACCGGAAGTTTAGCGGGAAATTTAAAATTGCACTTTATAAGTTGGCATGTGTTGCAATGTTAAGATTTCATCATTGATATATAAACTATCAGACTGCATGGTCGGTAGTAGTGAGTTTCAGTAGGCCTTTAAAGGCTAACCTGCTGGTTAGCGCCTTGCATGGCAGCTCCCGCCATCAGTGTGTGAATGTGTGTGTGAATGGGTGAATGTGGAAATACTGTCAAAGCGCTTTGAGTACCTTGAAGGTAGAAAAGCGCAATACAAGTATAACCCATTTATATTTATCATTATATATTATTTATTTAGACCAGTTGATCTGCCATCTCTCTTTTCTGCTCCCCCCCCCCCCCCCCCCCTGCGTGGAGAGGTTACCAGGGAGCAACGGATCAGCGTCCAAGGAGGTGGGGTCCCTTCCAGGGTTTCTCGTCGGTCTCGTTGGGTTGAGTACTTTCTTGCCCTGATGTGGGATCTGAGCCGAGGATGACGTTGTGGCTTGTGCAGCCCTTTGAGACATTTGTTATTAAGGGCTATATAAGTACATTTATATTGGCTTTTTGTTGTTGAATGTGCAGAAGGTCCTGGTCTGCACACACTTGTACCTCCGTGCTGACACTCAGCATCAAGGGTTGGAATTGGAGGTTAAATCACCAAAAATTATTCCCGGGCACAGCCACCGCTGCTGCTCACTGCTCCCCTCACCTCCTAGGGAGTGATCAAGGGTGATGGGTCAAATGCAGAGAATAATTTCACCACACCTAGTGTGTGTGTGACAATCATTCGTACTTAAACTTTTTTTTTTAACAGAATCTGATGTATGATGTCACAGTGTCAGTTAGTTTGTCAAGATTTTCGGATCCAACTTCAAAGACACTCCAATCAGCACAATCAAAGCAAGCCTGTAACTGCTGCTTTGATTCCTTTGACCATGGCTTTACAGTCTTTACTATAGGCTTTAGCAGTTTTCCACTTCTGCCTGTAGGTCGGGATGAGGTGAGTTATACAGTGATCAGTGAGTTCCAAAGCTGCATGGGGAACAGAGTGATGGGAGTCCTTGATTACTGTGTGGCCGTGGTCCAGTGTGTTAGCTCCCCTGGGGATGGGGAGGGGGGGGCACTGGAATTGGCTGTGTTAACATTCCCCAGAATGATGAGAAGGGAGTCAGGATGCTTTTTCTCTATGTCTGCAATATGGTCAGCCAGGTGATGTAATCCCTCTGTTACGCAGACCTGAAGTGGGATGTAAACAACGACCATAACAAACAAGAATAACCTCAGTGGTGAATAAACCAGTTTACAGTTTATTAAAAACAACTCCAGATGTGAACACTGTGACATCTGTGTACCAACCTTCATTTATGTAGAAGCATACTCCGCCTCCCGTCGTCTTTACAGACAGCTCTTTTACGTGATCCGCCCTGAAGAGCTGAATAAATAATCAGTGGAGTTCACATGAATAGATAGTTATCAATAAATTGTGGGATACACCATTCAATGATTATGTAATTAATCATATATCATGCCTCATATTTAAAAAAATCATGATGAAAATGGATGAATGGATGGATGTTTATTCGGAAGCATCTTCCTTTTAATTTGTAAACACTTAAGCCTAGTTTCGCGTTCAGGGCATTTGCATTGAACAAAGAGAGCACAGTTTACGAAGTCAAATTCCTTGTGTGTTAAATATACTTGGGGAAGAAGTCTAATTCTGATTCTGAAGAAAATAAAAACAGGACTAAACTAATTAGGTTTAAAAGCGTCATTATGATTTTTTTTTTACATTTATAACACTTCCTTGTGGGCTACATAACATGTAATGGTGGTTCTTTCTTTGGTCAAAACTTTTACAGACCGTCTTCAACCCGCTTTCTGGCCGTCTCTTGTTGTAGTTTTTAGCCTTTCCATATGGAGTCTACTGACGGATATAGGTTTAAACTAGGGTTGTACGGTGTACCGGTCTCTCTAGGTCGTCCTCAGACGAGCCTTCCATCGTTGCTTCCAGTCATCCCGATTCTCCATACATTTGGCCAGTTCCTTGGTACTCTGAGCTCCTGCATCCTTCTTGAGTATGTCCACGTATGTTAGTGTGGGACGTCCTCTTGACCGATGCCCATGTGTTGGTTCCCACAGTACCAATTTGCTGGCTGGCAGCTCCTGATGCCTTTGGCAGTGCCCTGCTAGTCTCATTCTCCTTACAGCAATCTTCTCGCTCACCCCTGGTATTCCCCTGTAGAGGACTCTGTTGGTTACGTGCGCACTCTTGTTGATGTTATGCACTGCACGCAGCATCCTGGTGTAGCAACCATCCAGAGACCTCTCCAGGGTTGGCTTCAGGGTCCAGCATTCGCTGCCATAGAGGAGAACGGACTCAACTGTCGCGTAGAAGAAGCTGAGTTTGATTTGGCGGGGGAGGTTGGAGCTCCATACACTGGTCATGCCGTTCAGGGCCCTCCATGCAAGTGCCTTCCTCACTTTTAAATCCTGCTCAGTTGAGTTGACCCATCCGCCCAGGTATTTGAAGTCCTCAACTTCTTTCAGCACAGTGCCTCCTGCTGTTATCAGAGGTTGATGTTCTGGTGGAACATTGTAGGTCATGACCTCAGTTTTCTTGGCATTTAGCCTAAGGCCAACCTTGGCGCACTCTAGCTCTACCCTGTGTAGGAGTTCTTGTGCTTGTTCCACGTTGTTGGAGAGCAGACTGATGTCATCCGCATAGTCAAGGTCTGTCAGGACCACTGCCGGTTGTCGACTCGACTTCCTTGGTGTCAGCGTGAAGCCAAGTTCCTGCTCTCGCCCATTTATTGCCTTCCTGAGCGCATGATCAAGGACTATGATGAAGAGGAAGGGGGCTAGTGTATCCCCTTGTATAACTCCAGCCAGGATGTCAAACTCCTCGCTGTTGCCATCTGGGGTCACCACCCTGGCCCTTGTTCCTGCGTACATGGACTCTATTGCTCGGAGTAGGTTCGGAGGAATACTGTATGCCTTCAAGATCTTCACCATCGTGCCTCGATGTATCGAGTCAAATGCCTTTTTGAAGTCTATGAAGCATAGGACTGCAGTCAGGTTGTCCTTCCTCACCTCCTCAATCAATCTCCTAAGTGCCAAGATCTGGGCTGTAGTTGTTCGTCCTTCTCGAAAGCCGTTCTGATTTACTCTCAGGTGAGGGTCGATTGCATGCCGGACCCTGTTTAGGATCATGCGGTTGTAGACTTTCGCAGTGATACAGGTCAGGCTGATGCCTCGGTAGTTGTCTGGCTTCGAGAGGTCTCCGGATTTGGGCACTGGTACGATGTTTGATAGAGACCACATATCAGGCAGCCGATTGTGCAGCAGAGCAAGGTTGCAGAACTCTAGAATGATGTCATCAAGATCACAGTTCTTCACGACCTCTGGGGGTATGCCGTCCGGGCCAGCGCTTTTTCCCACTCTTACTGTGGCTTTTGCCCTGGCGAGCTCTCCGAGTGTGAAGGGACCATCGTTGATGTTCAGGTTTGGGAGGACTGATGGTATTTCTTCTTCCTCAGCTGCGTCTGCTGTTTCTCCCAGCAGCCTTTTGAAGTGACTGGACCAGGTTGTCACCCTCTCCTCCGGGCTGTGTCCCTCCACCTGTCCCTCCTTGGTCCTCTTCCGCCCCGTCATCTCATTGATGACCCTCCAGGCCTCCCCATACTGTTGTTCACCTTGCGCCGCCTGCACCCTCCGCACTCTCTCCATCAGTTCTTCCCCTTTGATGGTATCATAGCATTTGAAAAGAAACTGTTTGGCTTCATTCAGCTCGCCACGCCTCTCCACAGTTGGTTCCCGCTCAAAGTTGAGGCGGGCTTCCTCCACCATCCCTCGTGCTGCTACGACCTCTGGGTGTTTGGATCGTCTGGAGGTACTGACTCTCTCCATCATGGGCACGTACAGCCTGGTCGCCTCTTCATTCGCAGTGACGAATCTCCTGTATTCTCCACTGGCCTCCGCTCCCCTGTCCAGCTGCTGGAATCGTCTCCTCATCTCCTCTGCGTATCTGGTTTGAAGGCCAGGGTCACTTGAGAAAGCTTTCCAGTTATACCGGATCTTGGGACTTGGTTTGGGGACCCTGAGGCTCAGGCAAACTCTCATTGAGACCACACGGTGGTCTGAGCCCACAGAACTAAAAGTGCTGTATGGCTCAGCATTCAGGATGGAGTTCCTCCATTTCTTCCTCACTAGGATGTAATCTAGCTGCCGTAGTGTTCCTGAGGCTCGGTCTCGGAAGGTCCACCTCTTTCCTGTTCTCTTCCGGAAGATGGTATTCGCCGCCAGTAGCTCGTGTTCCATGAGGAAGGCAGTGAGGTAGGTGCCGTTGCGGTTGGTAGAGTCGTGGTAAGGGAAGGGTGCGTCCTCTGGTCCAAGCCTTGCATTGAAGTCCCCAAGGATTGCCAGGAAGTTGTGCGCTGGGACGCCACGGACCGCTCTTACAAGGTCCTCAAAGAACTTCTCCACCACGTCAGATGGTGCCACGTTGGTGGGTGAGTACACGACTATGACTGTTGTTACTGGGTTGCCCGAGAACTCTGCGCTTAGAATCCTGTCGGTGTGGTGGTAAACCCGACGGAGAGCCTTACGTGCCCGTGGGCCCAGCATTAACCCTACACCGCCTGTTGCGGCCTGGGCCTCGTTCCTCCACGCAGATGCAGAAATGAACGTGCATCTCTCCACTCTGCAGTACAGGATGGGGTCATCAGTGTGCACTCTCCTGTGTTCTTGGACCCCCAGGATCTCCACTCCCCGTTCCTCTGCACAGTGTGCAAGCTCTATCAATCTCGCTTCTTCTCTCGCTGTGCATGCGTTGAAGGTTCCCATAACAAATGGTCTCCGACAGCGCATGAGTGCATTGGACGTGGTGCTGTGTTCGGACAGGACCCTCCCTGGGACAATCCCAGGGTTTGAGGTCCTGTCGTCATGGTGTCCTCCAGGAGGAGGACCAGCACCACCATCCGCTGCGATGTTCCTGCGGACTCCCGCCGCTGGAAGTATAGGATTTGGGATGACTTTGTACTCCATGGTTGGCTTTACTATGCTAATAGCGAACTGTGGGGCGCAACTCCTCGCAGTCCCGGTTTTAGTTCAGAGTGACCTTCTCCTAGACAGGTTGCCATCCAAGGCTTACGAGCCCCATCTGCCCGAATGCGGCAGGTAGCACGGGGGTACATCTTACCCGTGGCGGTATTAACCCGACCTGACCGGTACTAGTATAGTATCGCAGTACTAATGAATAAAAAACGGTACTATACTCTGTTTGAAAAGTATTTACCATGAATTGATTAACGTGAAAGTTGAAAAACTTATTTGGGTGTTACCATTTAGTGTTTAATTGTACGGAATTTGTACGGAATATGTACTGTACTGTGCAATCTACTAATAAAAGTTTCAATCAATCAATCAATCAATCAATCGGTTCTGTCTATCTGTGTTGACCCTGCAATGAGGTGGCCACTTGTCAATAATGCAGCTGAGATAGGCTTCAGTACCCCCAGCAACCCTGAAAGGGACAAGCGGTAGGAAAGGGATGGATGGATGTGTTCCCAATTTTTTATTTTTTATTTTTTTTAAAGGGCATGACGACGCGCCACAACGTCATGACATTGCTGGGTTTATGAGCAGAGGAGCATGTTCGGCAGCGCACAATCACAGAGTACTTACAAGCAGACACAGTGTGTAGACAGAAAAGGGAGAATGGATGCATTTTGCCTTAAAAACTGATGATAAAGGTGAAGGTATACTGTATGCCCTGTAATGCCCTCAGGAAGAGGTGCTTTAAGACATGGCTAGCTAGCTAGCAGTGAACATACATAGTCGGCAGTGTTTTAGCTGCTTCTAAATCACTAATCCTCTCCTCCATGGCGACAAAGTATGTTTCTTACAAGTATCATCCCTGCAGGACGAGGAATAGCTAAACATGCTTCACTACACACCGTAGGAGGATACAACAGCTCACCGCTAACAAAAGCTAGCGCTCCTGAATGTAAACAAATGCCATAGGTGGATCTACACCTGACATCCGCTGTAATGATACCAAGTGCAATAGCGTATCTAGTCGATACTAGGATGAATAGATTTATATTTTTTATCGTCACAAAATCTTTTTTCCTTTTTAAAAAAATCATATTATGTTTATAAACTCAGTAACTACGTCCCTGCACACATGAGGACTTTGAATATGACCAATGTATGATCCTGGAACTACTTGGTATTGGATCGATACTTAGATTTGTGGTATCATCCAAAGCTAATGTAAAGTATCCAAACAACAGAAGAATAAGTGATTATTGCATTTTAACAGAAGTGTAAATAGAACATGTTGAAACGGAAAATAACTAGATATTAACAGTAAATGAACAAGTGGATTAATAATCAATTTTTACAGCTTGTCATTTATAATGTTGACAAAATAATAGAATGAGAAATGACACAATATGTTACTGCATACGTCAGCAGACAAATTAATAGCCTTTGTTTGTTTACTTACTACTAAAAGACAAGTTGTCTAGTATGTTCACTATTTTACTTAAGGCCAAAATTGATTGCAATACGAAACATATGTTTAATGTAGCCTAAGATATTTTGTTAAAATAAAGCCAAGAATGCCATTCTTTTGTGTTCCCTTTTAATTAGAAAAGTATCGAAAAGTATCGAAAGGTATCAAAATACATTTTGGTACCTGTACCAAAATATTGGTATCGGGACAATCGTAGTTTGAACTAAACGCTATTAGAAATGGCAACAGCGGAGGACGCATTTGCATGTATGTCCCAGTCTGCCCCACAGCAAGAGGACAGAGAAAAAGAAGGAACTTATTGATAACAGCCTCAGTCTACAATGACGGACTTGCACAAAGTTATTCGGGTAAATCTCTGCCGTTTTTGGAGATATCCACTGATGTCCCACTTATAGAAAACATTACAAATTGGGCAATTTCCAAACGGCTCGTTTGGAGGAAGCAAAAGGAAAGATTGTTTTATAAATATTAGGGCTATATAAATAAACATTGATTGATTGATTGATTGATCTCCGCCATGACTCCATGATTTGATTTCAAAATTTTAGGACTTACAGTATGCAGGTCCCAAATGCACAAAAACAGGTACCAACAGGTATGAAAAGTTGATTTTGCATAATATAGTTCACCTTCAAACTAATCCACACACATCCAGTTACTTTCTGAGAAGTCACTTAACTTCAGAATTACTAGCACCAGACCACAGATTCTCAGAAGAAGATAATCAACAACAACGGAAATCATGTTTTGGAAGTTGAACTAGATCAAGAATGTGCACATTGTGTAAAGGTAAGGGTAAACCTGGGATGGAATTTTCCAGTGTATATTTAAGCACTGTGTAAGTGCGTGGAACTGGAGTTAGACTTCCAATCTAGAATGAAGAAAGAAAAAATAAATTGTTTAAAAAAAAAAAAACTTCAGTGAAAGCAAGAAGAAACTTTTTAATCAAATAATTTCATTATTTATTTGTTTGTTTGTGTTAAAGATTGACTATATGAACTCCTTTTCGGACATGTTGCAATGCAAGTATGTACAAAGCAAACTATAACCTGCTACCCAAGTGTCACGGCGCACGCTCGAACCCGCTTTTCCCCGGCAGCTGGGTCTGCCGGCACCTCCGATGGCAGCGCGCCCAGACACGCCCCTGCTCGCGCTGAGCGCAGCACACCCACGCAGCACGCCCACGCAGCACGCCCACGCAGCATGCCCACGCAGCACGCCCACGCAGCGACAAGGCTGCACACAATCGCGGGTCAACGCACCTGGACCTAATGATAGGGAGCGACATAAAGACCAGCGGACCCAAGGAACCTTTGCCAGAACGTCGCTCATCTTCCCAGTAGGCATCACGTCTGGCATTCCCTCCTTTGTGCTTTGCTCGCCTTCTCTGTGCTCTTTCCGTGTCTCCCTCGTTCATGTCCCTTGTGTTTTCCGCAGTGTCTTCCCTGTCATCCGTGATCGTGTTTTGCCTCTCGACGTCCATCCGGATCTCTGACTGCCTTCCTTGATCCTCGACCCCTGCTCGGACACGGACTACGCTGCCTCGCTCCTGCCCTCGACCCCTTGCCTGTTTACGGACTGCCTTTTTGCCTTGCCCCCTTGATTCGACGGAGGACACATCCAACACTCACAGACAACAACCCCTGGTAACACTTACACAATTAATTCTACACGTCGTCTACACCCATTCGCCTAGGCCTACTGAAATTACATTTTCTCATTTAAACGGGGATAGCAGGTCCATTCTATGTGTCATACTTGATCATTTCGCGCTTTTGCCATATTTTTGCTGAAAGGATTTAGTAGAGAACATCGACGATAAAGTTCGCAACTTTTGGTCGCTGATAAAAAAGCCTTGCCTGTACCGGAAGTAGCGTGACGTCACAGGTTGAAGAGCTCCTCACATCTGCACATTGTTTACACCAGCAGCAAGAGCGATTCGGACCGAGAAAGCGACGATTACCCCATTAATTTGAGCGAGGATGAAAGATTTGTGGATGAGGAAAGTGAGAGTGAAGGATTAGAGTACAGTGCAGGACGCCAGGGTGTATCTTTTTTCGCTCTGACCGAAACTTAGGTACAAGGGCTCATTGGATTCCACACTTTCTCCTTTTTCTATTGTGGATCACAGATTTGTATTTTAAACCACCTCGGATACTATATCCTCTTAAAAATGAGAGTCGAGAACGCGAAATGGACATTCACAGTGACTTTTATCTCCACGACAATACATCGGTGAAGCACTTTAGCTTCGGAGCTAACGTGATAGCATTGTGCTTAACTGTGGATAGAAACAGAAGAAACATGCCCCTGACTGGAAGGATAGACAGAAGATCAACAATACTACTATTACTTCTACTATCAGGAGACACCGAACCAAACCCTGGACCTCTAACCACACTGTTAATGCTGTCCAGCCTGGCAAAGCCTAGCAATGCTGTTGCTAACGACGCCATTGAAGCTAACTTAGCTACGGGACCTCGACAGAGCTATGCTAAAAACATTAGCTCTCCACCTACGCCAGCCCTCATCTACTCATCACGACCTGTGCTCACCTGCATTCCAGCGATCGACGGCGCGACGAAGGACTTCACCCGATCATCGGTGCGGTCGGCGGCTAGCGTCGGATAGCGCGTCTGCTATCCAACTCAAAGTCCTCCTGGTTGTGTTGCTGTAGCCAGCCGCTAATACACCGATCCCACCTACAGCTTTCTTCTTTGCTGTCTCCATTGTTCATTAAACAAATTGCAAAAGATTCACCAACACAGATGTCCAGAATACTGTGGAATTTTTCGATGAAAACAGACGCTGTTTGTATGGGACACAATGGTGTCCCAATACTTCCGTTCAATCCGTGACGTCACGAGCAAACGTCATCATACCGAGACGTTTTCAGCCGGATATTTCCCGGGAAATTTAAAATTGCACTTTATAAGTTAACCCGGCCGTATTGGTATGTGTTGCAATGTTAAAATTTCATCATTGATATATAAACTATCAGACTGTGTGGTCGGTAGTAGTGGGTTTCAGTAGGCCTTTAAAGTAGCATACACACGCCACATACTCATCAAAGGTTTCAATAGACCTTGTAAACCGCAGTTCTGCCTCGGTTGTCGCCTCCTTCCCTTCTCAGTACATAACACCAAGAATGTACAACAATTATTCTCAACAAAAGAGGAGAAAAATAACCTTAGAGTAAAAAATCTAATTTAAAACATTTGTATGCTGGTACAACACTTAAAACCTTAAGCATATCCGTATGTGGAATTAAATTATGGAATGGATTAACCAAAGAAATAAAGTTAAAGGTAAAGTACCAATGATTGTCACACACGCTAGGTGTGGTGAAATTTGTCATCTGCATTTGACCCATCCCCTTGTTCACCCCCTGGGAAGTGAGGGGAGCAGTGGGGAGCGGTGGGCAGCAGCGGTGGCCACGCCCCGGAATCATCTGAACCAAGCCCACACCCACCTAGACAAGTCTGCGAGCAGTGGGAGAGTCATGTTTTTTGACTTCTCCAGGGCTTTCGATACCATACAGGCCGGACTACTGGGTGTGAAGTTAGAGACAATGCAGGTGGAGGCCCCCTTGGTGTCCTGGGTTGTTGATTACCTGACTGACAGACCACAGTATGTGCTTCCTCTTCACCATCTACACCACCGATTTCCACTATCAGTCAGAGTCCTGCCAACTTCCGAAGTTTTTTGATGACTCTGCGATAGTGGGGTGTATTAAAGATGGTGATGAGGAGGAATACAGGGCACTGGTGGAGGACTTTGTCACATGATGTGGAAATAACCACCTCCAGCTCAATGTGACGAAGACCAAGGAGATGGTTGTGGACCTGGGAAGGAGGAGGAGTACTCCGGCAACCCCTGTTTCCATCAGGGGGGTCGATGTGGACATGGTTGGGGATTATAAATACCTCGGAGTACACATCGACAACAAGCTGAATGGGTCAAAACACGCTGAGGCACTCTACAAGAAGGGTCAGAGCCACCTCTACTTCCTCAGGAGGCTAGGATCCTTCAACGTCTGTACAAAGATGTTGAAGATGTTCTACGAGTCGGTGGTGGCGGGCGCCTTCTTGTACGCCGTGGCCTGCTGGGGCAGCGGACTGAGAGCGGGGGACGCAAACAGGCTGGACAAGCTGGTAAGGAAGGCCAGTAATGTGGTGGGAGTGGAGCTAGACTCTCTGGCGGTGGCCCTTATGGACAACACCTCCCACCCACTACACTCGGACCTGGCGGAGAGAATGAGCATGTTCAGTGGAAGGCTCAGACACGCAAAATGCAACACGGAACGGCACAGGAAGTCCTTCATACCGACAGCTATCAGACTGTATAATGCATATGTTCCTTTTTGACTGTACTTGAATGTATAATAGACTGTATTTATATTATTCACATGTGAATAATGCTGTATAATAGCATGTATTTATATTATTCACATGTGAAAAATACCTAAGTGTTTATTGTGAGCGGACTGTGGTGCTGAATTTCCCCCAGGGATCAATAAATTACTTTCTATTCTATTTTTAGTGATTTAACCCCCAATTCACGACCTACCGATCTCAGGGTGGACACTCTAACCACAAGGCCACTGAGCAGGCAAATCAAATCTTGAACCTTTTTATTTATTTTGAAATAAAGATTATTTATGTATTTAATATTTGTTTACTTATTATTGTATATTACTTATTTATTATTTATTTATTGACTGTTCTGTTACAGAGAACAAGGAAATGGGATACAATTGCTATTGTATGAAAAGGGGTGGGATTAAAAAGGCTCGGCTTCTTCCTACTCCTTTTCGGACATGCTGTAATGAAACAACTGGAAATATGTGATGCATTACATTGTATCGTATGCATGTTCGAAATAAACTGAAACTGAACTAAACTGAACTGAAATGTGAAACTGTAAATATGTGATTGTGCCACAATGTAACTACATGAATGTTCCAAACTAATAAAAACCTCCAGCGCCTCAATCAGACTGATTTAGTGCATGAAAAAATACCCCCTTATATGCACTCAACTATATTCCAATATTCATACTAAAAGCCCAAATTTTGCCAGGTCAAGCGCCTGTTATACCAGAGGCAAGGGACCCATCTGCTGTACAAAGAGGAGTACTGACCGAGCATTAAATAGGACGTTAAACATAGACTTCTACTTCATTTTTAGCACATTAATATACAAAATGATAATACAATTGTTGTATAAACTCGACTCAGAAAAAAGGACACCGCAATGTTTTGTTTTTGTTTGTATTTACAAACAATGTATTTATGGACTATTTTTCTTGGACTACAGTGTGCTATTTTGGACATCTGTCCTGTCCATCATGTGGCATTATTTGACTAATTAAATACTATTTGTGCTATTCATACATTGAGCTTGCACCACATTTTGAATTCTCCCTCACGCCAACTGTAACATAACTATTACATAAGAAAATATATAATTAATTAAATACTGAGATTGAAAATATTAATTGGAATGCAGAGTCAAATTAATTTCATGTGAAATAAACTAAGATAAGTATCTGTTAAAATTATTCATAGAATATACACATGTAAAAGCATAAAAAATTATCTATGAATAAAATTGATCTATGCTTTATGAAGGCTACCTTTATAAGGGGGTGCATTCTACGGCGGGGGTGCGTTATCCGGCACAACACCGGTAAGTGGTAGACAATAAATGGATGGATGGATGGATAGCATACAGTCTACTTTTGGAGCATTTAGATATAGTTCATGTCAAAATATGAAAAACAATTAATTTACATCTCGCAAACTGATATGGCATTGCTGCTGAAGTATTGAAAAATGGCTGCCGTATACATACATATATACATATGTACATCCGTACATACATATGCACTTACATCATTCCCATATGTACAAACATACATACATAAATACATACACAGACATGCACATATACATACTGTAAATGCATTCATGCAATCACGCTTCAGCAAACATATATTCATGCATACAAGCGTACACGGTCATACAAATACACACCCAAATCACAAAACACGGCGTGCTGCTAAAGTTTAACCTTTTTTTTTTTTTTTTTTTTTACTATAACAATGTAAAAAGTTAGAGTCTGTTCCTCTTTCTTTTTTCTCCTCTTTCCATCCATCCATTTTCTACCGCTTATTCCCTTCGGGGTCGCGGGGGGCGCTGTAGCCTATCTCAGCTACAATCGGGCGGAAGGCGGGGTACATCCTGGACAAGTCGCCACCTCATCGCAGGTCCAACACAGATAGACAGACAACATTCACACTAACATTCACACACTAGGGCCAATTTTAGTGTTGCCAATCAACCTATCCCCAGGTGCATGTCTTTGGAGGTGGGAGGAAGCCGGAGTACCCGGAGGGAACCCACGCAGTCACGGGGAGGACAGAAAGATCCCGAGGCCGGGATTGAACTCACGACTACTCAGGACCTTCGTATTGTGAGGCAGACGCACTAACCCCTCTTCCACCGTGCTTCTTTTGTAATTCAAGTGTTCATTACATATATGTATTGTTGCATTTGAAGCAATTGCAATGCCGATAACATATGTAATTATTGTTATTCATGATCAATATTGTTATTTCTATTGGTAATATTATCGGTCCATTGTAGTGCAAAAATATTCATTGTGATTATTGTGTGATTACTATCTACTTGACTAATTTGTTTTTCTTTATATTTGGTATCATATTTGTTTATATCATTATGTTCTGATGTGGTTCTGTCGCTATTATTTTGTTGTTGCTGTAGTTTATCTCTGTCTTGTACTCCTCTTGTCCCTGCAATGCCCCTCTCTATCTTCTTTTTTATTACAGTATATCGTATTTGCTGATGTATTTATGTGGTTGTTGTATTTGTTTTGCTGTGGTTGTTGTGTCTTTTTGTCTTGTCACCCTCTTGTCCCCACAATTTCCACCTCTGTCTTCTTTCTTTCTTTTTTTTTTATCCCCTCCTCCTCCAGTCCAGCTGCGCCAAACACTAAATATATCCAAACATTTAACAAAGTCAAATACAAATAGGGCAACACTTCTTCTCTTTTGAGAAAGTAAATATGTACAGAAGATATCGTGGACGCTTGAGTGGAAAAGAATAAAAGATATTCTATACGTATGTTCTGGCCAATTCGTGAGTCGATTCACACACACACACACACACACACACACACACACACACACACACACACACACACACACACACACACACACACACACACACACATTTGTGTATATATATATATATATATATATATATATATATATATATATATATATATATATATATATATATATATATATATATAGTGTATATACATTTATATATATATATATATATATATATATACAGTATATATAGTGTATATAGTGTATATACATTTATATATATATATATATACACATACATACAGTATATATAGTGTATATACATTTATATATATATAAGAACCCACACACAGGCTGGATTGGATGATGTGGTTCTTTACTGGTAGCTGCAATGAGTGATCAGAACGCACATACACACAATATGTGGTTAGCACCTCTGCTGCTTTCGATGTCATTAGCAGAGAACAGGAAGTCTACTCAAGTACATAACATTTTCATATTTTTACAATTACATGAAATGCAATTACAGATGTAACTTAATACAATGGTTTTAAACTGTATACTTATTCTGTGATCGTATAGTGGTTTTAACTTGCTTTTATCCTTAATTGTGTTACAATTAATTCAATACAACATATTTTTAACTTGGTTTTTAACCAACATCATCCTTTTTTATATATTTATGAAATAGAGCATAGAAAAATACAAAATACAATACAAGACATGACACAAATAATTAAATGGACTTTTAGCACCCTCTAATGGTGACTAGCGAATATGACAGACCACGTTGTTCCCATGTTAAAATGGCGAACAATACAAATTTAAATATGAACGTCTTGACACGTCAAACGCACATAGTGCAACAATTATTACCTGCAATGAGTGATCAGAACGCACATACACACAATATGTGGTTAGCACCTCTGCTGCTTTCGATGTCTACAGGGGGAAAATAATATCGACTTCAGTGCGAAATAGTAGGACATCTGACGTGAGCAATAACCAATTCAAAACGAAAATTCCACAACATAGCATTTCAACTGCTATTAAATAACTGTGTATGTTACAATAAATCTCACGTTAGCTTTAGTGTAATTTATAATATTTTGCAGAGCAATATCAAAACGTGTCTTACCATTAGCAGAGAACAGGAAGTCTACTAATAGCTTCCGGTTTGCGGTCATATCTACAAACTTTTCAGGTACCAGCAGATGGCGCAATTGGACCTCTCATTGCATAACAAACCAATATACATATTTTAGCAGGAATTTCACTCAAATAATCAAAGTATTTCTTATACCCGTTACAAACACCCCCCTGAAATTCTGCTAAATTTAGGAGTGCAACACTTGAGACAAAAACAAAAAAAATAAGTGCATTACTAGGAACAAAACTGTTGTGCATGTCAGTTCTAAAACTCTCTCAAAAAGGAGTGTGGAAAGAAAGAAGGTGATCAATCTCCTAACTAAACACAGACTCAGAGATGACTGTTACACCTCTGAAATGCAAAATGTTGTTCCTATAGCTTCAAGTACTACTTAGACTCTTCTTTGGTCAAATACTTCCATAACTCAAACTGAAATTGCATCTCTAAAGAACTTAAACAAGGTACTATCTGATACTGTGGACACAGAATCTTCATCTACTACTTGCTTATTCATCTGGCAAATAAGGCGTTGTGGAGGGTTCATAGAACTACGATCCCTGAGACCATAACGGCCAGGCTGTGTGCAAATTGCTTGAACTAAAGGGCCTGGAACGTCACTGCTCAGAAAGTCAGTGTCAAGAATGGCTGTCTCAGGAGCATCAGTGTCCGGGGGGTCAATGTCTTGTTGAAGGTCTTTGTCAGGAGGAGCAACGTCTGTGGGGATATTGTCAGGAGGGGACATGTCAGTAGAGTCAGTGTCCAAAGGGGTCACATCTGGATGGATAGTTACGGGAGGGGCAACTTCTGTGTCAGTGAATATATCTTCAGAGCACTGTGGTGAGCTTTCTGCACCATTAACAGCAGCATAGTCAACATCTTCAGGGACTCGCTGACTGTCCTGACCGGACGCAGTGACTGAGAGAGAGTCAGACTGAGCAGCATCAGACCTCCGGTCAAACGAGTCATCCTCCTCTTCAGAATGGACTTCCTCTTCACCTGTCCGCATCAGCCAGTTGACTGTACGTACATCACTGTCTTCCACCAGATCAGGCACGTCAGGACATACATCACTTCCATGTGCAGCAGCGTCACATTCAGAGTTGTCAGAGACATTGTCCAGGTCTCTGTCACATGGCAGGAAGCTAACAGAGAGTAGTAGATTCCGGTGAACGACTCTCTCTCTGCCTGTCAGGCAATCCTTGACTCTGTAGACATTGAGTTCAGGTCTGACTGAGATGACTTCATAAGGAGTCGACTCCCATTTGTCTGCAACCTTGCGTTTTCCTGGCACACCTCTGTTGGCAATCAGCACTCTGTCTCCAACGACGAGGGGTGAGCCCTTGACTTTGCGGTTGTACAACTTGGCATGGCGAGTCTGTTCCCTGAGACTGTTCCTCTGCACAATCTGAGCAGCTTCATGCAGATCTTTCTTCAGTTGGGACACAAAGTCCGAGTGACTGACAACAGCGTCATTGGTGAGAGCATGTTGAAACATGACGTTGACAGGGAGACGAGGGATTCTTCCAAACATTAAGTAGAAGGGTGCAAACCCTGTTGTCTCATGCTCTGCGCAGTTGTAGCAGAAGGTAAGTTGCTGCAGCATTTGTGGCCACTTTGCTTTGGACTGAAGGGGAAGAGACCTGATCATATCTCCCAGGGTCCTGTTAAAACGCTCTGTGACACCATTTCCCATGGGGTGATACGGAGTCGTATGGGACTTCTGTATCCCAGCCATCTCTAGAAGCTCCTTAATCAGCTTGCTCTCAAAATTGGCTCCCTGGTCCGAATGGATGCGCAGAGGAAAGCCATAAATTAGAAAGAAGTCATTCCAGAGACGACGAGCGACTTGCCTGGCAGTCTGATTCTTGCATGGGAAGGCGTGTGCCATCTTGGAGAAGTGATCGGTCACAACTAGAACATCCACAGACTTGTTCCTGTTAACGTGTGTTGTTCTCCAATGAACATTTTACGACAGTTCTATGTTTCCCTTTACGGCTATTCATGCTGGAGGCGGGGCAGTGGGGGCTGCTGGGAGTAGGCATGTCTTAGAGGGAACTATGTTGACATGTCGGCTGCCTCAGTGTCTGAATAAAACTCAATATACTTAATATACGTTGTGTCTACTAAGTCTATATCAACATTGGTAGCAGAGGATGGTTTGAAGATGGCTGCGAACTACAGAGTACCGCCGAAGTTTGACGAAACCAGGCCGTATGAATGTTGGAAAAATGAAGTTAACATATGGGCACGAGTTACCGAACTCGACAAGAAGAAGCAGGCGCTTGCTGTGGCTTTGGGTCTGGAAGGACGAGCCAAGGATATCGCTATGGAGATACCAGCAGACGACTTGGACAAAGACACTGGTATGGCGACATTACTAGCAAAACTGGACGGTGTGTTTCAGCAAGAAGAAAAGGACCGCGCGTACGAAGCGTATTCCCAGTTTGATCGTTTAATGAAAGACAGTTCCGTTTCAATGGCAGACTACATAATTGACTTTGAGCAGCGATACAATCGAATTAAAAAGTACGACATGGCGCTTCCAGATGCTGTGTTAGCCTTCAAGTTGTTGGACACGGCCTGCCTCGATGAGAAAAACAGACAACTTGCACTAACGGCGTGCCCCGACCTAAAGTTTACGTCCATGAAGTCGGCACTCAAGCGGATTTTTGGAGCGAAAACGGCGCCAGGTTTGTCGCACAGGATTCAACTAAACCAAGATGCAGCTTTCTTCACTGAACAACGACAACGACAAGGACAGGGAAGACGGAACACGTTTCAACAGAAGAGTGAAAGGACACCGTTGCCGGGCACCAACCCATTGGATAAGTTCGGTAAGCGTTCAAGATGTGCCGTTTGTCAAAGCACATTTCATTGGGCCAAGGACTGTCCTTATAAGAAGAACGAACAAGTAAGACTAACAGAAGACGAAAATGTAGAAGAAGTTAACATAACGTTGTTGACAAATGACCCTATGTCTGACGCTGAGATTTTCATAACTGAATCCCTGGGATCAGCCATCATAGACACGGCATGCACTCGTACAGTATGTGGGGAGAAATGGCTTGACAGTTATGTTAGTTGTCTCAGTCAAGAGCAGACAGACAAAATGATGAGGACAGAAAACACCAGTTCAAGACCATTTCGTTTTGGAGATGGCAACTTAGTATATTCCACCAGAAAAGTGAAACTACCTGCCAAAATAGGACAAACAAAATGTCACATTGAGACAGAAGTGGTCAACGCTGACATTCCACTGCTGCTGAGTAAGTCCTCACTGAAGAAGGCAGGAACTGTTTTAGATATGGAGAATGACAGAGCAGTGATGTTTAAACAGCAGATTCCTCTTGAGTTCACCAGCTCAGGACACTACTGTGTGGACATAAGAGACAAAAACAGCACAACACAGCAAATGAAAGATGACGTGATACTTGCAGCGACAGCTGAAGATGAAGTCCTGACAGTGACAGAAAACATGTCTTCAGCCGAAAAGCGCAAAATCCTTCTCAAGCTACACAAACAGTTTGGCCACGCATCTGCAGACAGGCTGCAGAGGCTAATTCAAAGCTCGGGTAATAAAGACAAGGACTGCCTCACTATTTTGCAACAAATAGTGCATGATTGTGACATATGTCAGAGATACAGCAAAGCGAAGCCGAGGCCAGCTGTTGGTCTGCCTCTAGCTACAGAATATAATGAGACGGTGGCGGTGGACCTGCATGAGTTGGAGCCAGGAGTGTGGTATCTACATGTGATCGACCAATTCACCCGGTTCAGTGCAGGAAGCATTGTGAAGACAAAGAAGGCCTCTGAAATGGTCAACGCCCTCATCCACACATGGATAAGTGTTCACGGCCCTCCTCGTATTTTGTACAGCGACAACGGTGGAGAGTTCAATAATGAAGAGTTTCGTGACATGGCCGAAAACTTCAACATCGAGACGAGGACAACAGCAGGATACAGTCCCTGGAGCAACGGGCTGTTGGAGAGACACAATCAGACTCTCACCGACATCCTACTGAAAGTGAGACGGGAAAATGGATGTGACTGGCACACTGCCCTAGACTGGGCTCTTATGGCTAAGAACTGTATGCACAGTGTTCATGGTTATAGCCCACATCAACTGGTATTTGGTCAAAACCCTAACCTTCCCTCTGTATTAATTGATAAACTACCTGCACTCGAAGGCACTACTGTTAGTGCAAGGGTAGGACAACACATATCAGCGTTGCATGCTTCTAGGAAGGCTTTCACTGAAGCTGAATGTTCAGAGAGAATAAGGAGAGCGTTACGTAAGCAGCTCAGATCCACAGATGAAAAATATGAGACAGGAGACAAGGTCTATTACAAACGAGCTGACAGTACAGAGTGGAAGGGACCAGGGATAGTTATTGGTCAGGATGGGGCTGTTGTATTTGTAAGACATGGTGGTATCCTTGTTAGAGTACATCACTTGAGGCTTAATAAGTTACACACAACTGCTCAAAGTGAGGTTCTCGATGACACAAACAGTGAGATAATTGTACAGAATCAAGCAGCAGACAGTGAAAACACAGATGTAGTGAACAGAGCCACAGGTGGCTCATTCAGTACACAAAACACAGATGCTGATAACGAACAGGAAAGTGACAGAGAGTCCAATGCAGGAGAGGGAGCTCATTCGTTAGTGACTCATAATGATGTAATTCAAACTCAAATGGAGCACAATGTCTATAATGATAACCCTGTTATTCCTGTGTCCAGTGTCAAGGTAAAAGCGGGACATACTGTAACCTTTATGAAAAGTGATGAAAGTGTTCTATGTAAAGCAAAAGTCCTAGGTAGAGCAGGCAAAGCCACAGGAGGGTATAAAAATTGGTATAACCTGCAATTTATTGAAAATGATGGGAGTCATGGTCAAAAAGAAGCTGTTGATCTGTCACGTGTGAATAGTCTCAGCATTGAGTCCGATTCAGAAGTCATGGATGCTGATGTACTTATAACAAAAGACATATCATTTGATGAAGCTAAACAAATAGAGATTGAAAACTGGAACAATAATAATGTTTTTGAAGAAGTTGAAGATACAGGCCAAAGATGTGTTTCCACCCGTTGGGTCTGTAGTCTAAAAGAAACTGAGAACGGTATTGTGCCTAAAGCTAGACTTGTAGCCAGGGGTTTTGAAGAGTTCAATATCCAACAGGTGCAAAAAGATTCACCAACCTGTGCTTCTGAATCCCTGAGGTTATTGCTAGCAGTGATTAGCCAAAATCAGTGGAAGGTCCATTCTATGGACATTAAATCTGCCTTTTTGCAAGGCATGGAGTTATCAAGGGACATTCATGTTCACCCCCCCCAGAAGCAAACAGTAAAGGGGTGCTATGGAAACTTAAGAAATGTGTATATGGTCTTGCTGATGCATCACTTTATTGGTATAATAGAGTGAAAGAAATAATGCTGAGCACAAGTGGTAAAGTGTCACAAGTGGATCCTGCAGTCTTTTATTGGTTGGATGAACAATGCAAAGTTAAAGGGGTACTTGCATGTCATGTGGATGATTTTCTCTGGGCAGGTTCACAAAACTTTGTAACTGATGTGATTCCTCGACTGAAGTGTGCGTTCCGTGTGGGACGTGAGGAACATGATAATTTCTGCTATGTAGGAATGGACATTGCCACTGTAAATGGTGTAATTGAGATGAATCAGCAGGGCTATATTGACAACATGCAACCCATAAACATGCAGCCAGCACGTGCTATACAGAGAGATTCAGCTCTTAGTGAAACGGAAAGAGAGCAGCTGAGATCAAAAATAGGACAAATTCTTTGGGTTGCAAAACAAACTAGACCTGATGTTATGTTTGACGCTTGTATTTTGGCATCTATTCTGAAAAATGCTACTGTGCAGTCCATTCATGATGCAAATAAGGTGATTCGTAAACTTAAAGCAGGAAAGGTTACTCTGAAATTTCAACATTTGGGTAATAATGATGCTTTGAACTTGACTGTCTTCAGTGATGCCTCGCTGGGAAACTTGCCTGATGGAGGTACTCAAGGAGGGACATTGATCACTCTCATGGGGGAAAACGGGAAGTTTTCTCCTCTCTGTTGGCAATCTAAGAGGATCAGGCGTGTGGTGCGGAGCACCCTTGCGGGAGAGACACTCGCTATGTCGGATGGAATAGACAATGCTATTTTCCTTTCTACTCTTTTTTCGGAGCTCACTACTGGGACCACCAAATTAAATGCTCCCACGTTGGTCTGTGTGACTGACAATCACTCTCTTTATGATGCCCTTAAGTCCACTAAACAGGTCACAGAGAAGAGACTTCGGTTGGATATAAGCGGGATCAAGGAGCTCATTCAGAGTAAAACAATCAAAAAGGTGCTCTGGTCAGTGACAAAAGCCCAACTAGCTGACTGTCTGACGAAAAAGGGGGCATCATCCCTAGTGCTCTTGAAAGCACTATGTGAAGGACTGTGGAATCCACCCTAATTGGAATTCACCCTAATTGTTGTTTAAAAAAAAAAAAAAAAAAAAACACAGGCGAGAATGCTGATTGTATTTTGTTATTTTCTTGAATGTTTTTCAATTGCCTTTTCCCTTGTTGCACTTGGCTTTTGTTTTTCTTATTTTAAAGAAAGAAGAGGGAGATTGTTAACGTGTGTTGTTCTCCAATGAACATTTTACGACAGTTCTATGTTTCCCTTTACGGCTATTCATGCTGGAGGCGGGGCAGTGGGGGCTGCTGGGAGTAGGCATGTCTTAGAGGGAACTATGTTGACATGTCGGCTGCCTCAGTGTCTGAATAAAACTCAATATACTTAATATACGTTGTGTCTACTAAGTCTATATCAACAGTTCCCTTGCTCAGCAGTCCAAAAGTCTATGCAGACCAACTCCATAGGTTCAGAGGTGACAATGTTCCTGAGAGGCGCACGGCTGTGTGGCTCGGGTGTCTTCCCTACTATGCAGCGCTGACAAGACTGAACATAGTTCACAACATCACGTTCCATGCCACTCCAGAAGAATCGTTGCCTCACCAGAGACAAGGTACGATGCTGGCCTTGGTGACCTGCTGAGTCATGGAGACCTTGGAGGACTTTCTGCTTTAAAGAGTCTGGAACTATGTATTGGAGGATCTTCTTGTTCATCTGGGGATCTTTTCGTATCTTGTACAGCATGCCATTCTGTATGGTCAGTCTACTCCAATGCTTTAGAAGTTTGATCACACTATGCGACTCAAGAGCCCGCTCACGCCTGGTAGGTCTCTTGTGTCTCTGTACAAAGTACATGGCCCTGCCTACTGTCTTGTCTTGCTCCTGTTGACCAACAAGCTGACTCTGAGGGAGTGCAGTGGACTGGTCTTCCTTCTGTAGAAGACTGAAGGCAGCGTCTGCCCCAATCATGTGACTTACACCTCCAGTGGACTGAGCACTGAAGATGGCAGCGACTTCCTCTGACGCAACTGAACCTCTTGTGTTCTGTGAAATTGCCTCTTGCACTGGCCCGTCTGATGTTTCACCACCTTCGTCCACAACAGCCTGACAGTTGTTGGACACTCTGAACACCTCTTGCACGGTTCTGTCATTCACACCGTTGACTTGTTCCAACAGTGAGGCATAAGGTTCGGTGACAAGGCGATGACCCACACACGACTGGACAAATGGCTCACGGCTCAATGTGTCAACTACGATATTCTTTGGGCCAGGAATGTACTTCAAGTCGAAGTCATAAGCAGCGAGCTTTGCCACCCACCGCTGTTCACACGCGTCAAGTCTGGGTTTGGTCAGAATATATGTCAAGGGGTTATTGTCAGTCCATGTGGTGAAATGTCTGCCTTTCAACCAGTGGCTGAATTTGTCGCATACTGCCCATTTCAAGGCAAGAAATTCAAGTCGGTGCGCAGGGTAGTTTAGCTGGGAGCGAGAGAGCGTTCTTCTCGCAAAGGCGACAGGTCTAGCTACCTTTCCACCAGGCGGAAGTTGCGACAGGACAGCTCCAATCCCATCAAAGGATGCGTCGATAGCCAGAATGAACGGGGCATTGAAATCTGGGTAGGCTAGAGTGACACTTGTCATGAGGTCGTGTTTCAGTGTCTCAAAAGCGGTCTGGCATGCGTTGGACCAATCAGCAGGAGTCAGCTTCACAGGACCTCCTTTCTTCACAGGTTTGCGACCTTTCTTGTGCTTGCACTGAGCACTTGGTTCAGCTGTGAGCCTGAACAGCGGTTTAGCCTTCGCAGAACATGCCTCGATGAAACTTTGGTAGTACATCACCATGCCTAAAAACGATCTGATTTTACTAGGACAAGGTGTTTTACCATCAGATTCCATGATGTCTGCGACCTTTAGGTCATTTATGGCTCTGACCTTCTCAGTGTCTGTTCGAACTCCATCTTCACTGATGACGTGCCCGAGAAATTTCACAGTCCTCCTGAGGAAGAAGCACTTCTTGGGTGCGAGCTTAAGGTTGTGCTCCTTGAGGCGGGCAAACACCATCTGCAGGCGTTTGAGTGCAACTCCTTCTGTAGGTGCAAATACCATCAGATCGTCGAGGTAACACAACAGGCTCGTGAAATTCTCGTCACCAAATATTGACATCATCATCCTCATGAAGGTAGGTGGACTGTTGCATAGGCCCTGAGGGAGACAGTTATATTCATGAAGTCCAAAGGGTGATGAGAATGCT
The DNA here is from genome assembly GCF_033978785.1 of Entelurus aequoreus. Classification (NCBI taxonomy): domain Eukaryota; kingdom Metazoa; phylum Chordata; class Actinopteri; order Syngnathiformes; family Syngnathidae; genus Entelurus; species Entelurus aequoreus. The sequence continues at coordinate 25,319,424 of NC_084734.1, forward strand.
GTATACTTCTTGTCATCAGGGTGCAAGGGGACATTATAGAAGCCTGATGTCAAGTCCATCGTGGAGAATAGAGCATTTCCACCGAGTGCGGCTAGAGCATCTGCTTGATGCGGCAGTGGGTAGGCATCCTTCACAGTTCTTGCGTTGAGCCATCTGAAGTCAGTGCATACTCTGAGGTCTCCATTCCGCTTCCATACGAGAACGAGTGCAGATGCATATTCACTGCTCGACTTTTGAATAATGCCTTTTTCCTCCATCTCATTCAGAGTCGTTCTCAGTTTCTCATATTGGCTTGGTGGTATGCGCCTGTATGGTAGACGGAACGGCTTGTCATCAACAAGGTGGATGCGATGCACAAACTCTTTGGCCTCTCCGCAGTCCATCTTGTGTCTGGAGAAGATTGACTCATATTCTTCAATAATGTGAACAAGCTTGTCTTTCCACTGCAGTGACACTTTGCATGACTTCAGATCAATGTCTTGCAGGCCCAGAGTCTCCAGTGCACGCACCATGTCCTCTTCTGACCTCGGATGCACATCTTCGCTCTGCACACACTGCATGTTGCACTTGACCTCCTCTGCTTTGGGTAGGTCCTCCACTGCGATACAGGGGGACACATCTGCGATCTTGGCATTCCTTCTCAACACCACAGTTCTGTCTGTAGGGTTAATGACTTTAACGGGCACCCATCTATCTCCCCAAAGTGGAGTAATAACCCTTCCAACAAGGATTTGTTTGGGTCTGGCTTTAGACTGGGTCGGCTCAACGACCACGGTACTGCCTACTGACATCACAGCTGACTCAGGTAACTTGCCCCAGACAAGGTGCTCACTCTGTGGTTTCAGTGTTACACAACTTTTGACTTTCACTGTTCCCACCTTATCTGGAATGCATTCACCTCTCCATCTCTCTGTGTTGGACAGTAGTGACAAGAATTGGCAGTGGTCATCAGTCTGACCATTGTCGGGCGAGGAAACAAGCCTCCAGTAGCCGTCAGTGCTCTTCAGTTGAGTTAGGATATGCTTGATAGCATTGCTGCCAAGGATCATTGCTTCTGTCTGGCCAGGTACAACCATTACCGGAACGATCATCCTGCATCCATAAACGGTAACATCAAGGTTATACATGTCTTTGGGGGAAACGCGGTGTCCACCGCAGCCTACAATGACATAATCATCAGCTGTGTCCTTTGTCATGTTAGGGCATTGCTGCAGCAGGGACTCAACAGCAGACTCACTTATTGTACAGGCCATTGACCCGCTGTCTAACAGTGCTTAGAAAGTGGGGCCATTCTTTACAAGTACAGGCGTGTAGAACAGGCTATCAGTCTCTGATATTCTCTGGGATCCCTGAAAGATCAGTTTCTTGGGTGAGATTACTGTACTGCCACTATAACTGCTGTGCGACTCATAGAGGGATTCAATATCAAGCATGTCGGGCTTCTCATAACTTGTTGGAGGTTCAATTAGCTGATCTGCACGGTCCTCCCCTGTGTGCAGATCGGTCAGTTTTCCTGAGGCTGTGGAGTGGTCCTCCTCGCAGGACAGTCATGACGTGAATGGCCTGGAGCATAGCACTTGAAGCAAAGCCTCTTCTCCCGGCAATGAGAGAAAGCACTGTGACCTTCATCTTTGCAAATAATGCATGGCATGTCAGTGAACCCGTCAACTCTGTTCTCAAGATACCTGGGTGGAGCTCGCTTCCTCACTTGTGACTGGTTAGAGGTCCCACGTAGCAGAACCTTTTCCAACATAGCCATCACCTCCGCTAGGGGGACATACTGAGGGCTCTGGGTTTGAGGTGCCTCGTGACCACTGTGGTCAAGGGCTGGACTATGGCTCACCTCAGATGCGTGTACGGCAATGTCCATCTTCTTCACAGTGTGTTCTGGGGGAGTTGCTCTGCAGCTCATCTCAGCATGGTACTCGTTCAGCACCTCCAGTACTTCACACGCTGACCATTTGTCGATTTTTTTGGATCTGAAAGTGAGGGCCAGGTCTTTGCAGGGACAGTTCCTAATAAACATGCGAGTCACCTCTGTTTCAGGGTTGTCCAGCGTCTTGCCCTGCTCTCTCAGACAGTCAATGGCGAGGTCAGCTGCACTGTTCAGTTTCAGCCAGTAGTCATAGGGGTCTTCCCGGTCTTTAGGCAAAGTCGAGTAAAAGTCAACTACATCCTTAGCTTTTCCCCTCAAATGCATAAGGATCTCCTCAGCCTGCTCTTCGACTCTCACATTACTCCTCTTAATGAATGTTCTCATCAGATCTTCCCATTCATGCACCTTAATTGAATCCGACCCATCTCCTACAAATGATGGTGGTTCCTTAACCTTCCTATGTGTGACAACCTGAACCTGAGATACATCAGACACATGGCTAGGCTGACTCAGTGTGTTTGTTACATCCTGTGTGAAAGTTGAAGCAGAAGTTACTGTGTTATTTGGCTGCATACGCGACATGATGCTATCAGCTAACTGTTGACCTATCTCCTGAATGACAGTCCTCATCTGGTCAGCTACACACTCAGAGACGCTACCAATATGATTTGGTGTAGACGTGACTTGAGGCAAATAAGAGCTAGTACGCTGGTTAGCTGCATTATGTACGCTAGCATTGGAAACTGCCTCTAATGAGGACGAACTAACACCTGGGGCAGGACTATCAACAGAAAAGGGGATGGGAGTAGGCATACCCCTGCCTCTGCCAACTTGAATGGGTGTGCCAAACTTTGGGAACAGTGGATTACTCTGAAAAGACATGTTTCCAAAATGTCTGCCACAATACAGTACAGTCCACCCCACTTTCTGAAATCATCAATAAGAAAATGGCAAATAGAATCAAATTGATAAAACAAATCAGCAGTCTGTGTGACACGTTACTGCTATGCCACATACAATTATCTGTGCCGCTGTGACACACTATAATGAGCTTCACTGCAATATATGCTACCCTTGTAAACTGTGAACACACAAATACTGTGAACTTATGGCTTCATGGAGCGATGTGGTAGGCAGGACGGTCACCGGTTCGACGAACTTGATAGAAGTCTCAGGTCACGGCACCAATGTAACTGCTGTGTACCCGTCCCGCCAAGAACCCACACACAGGCTGGATTGGATGATGTGGTTCTTTACTGGTAGCTGCAATGAGTGATCAGAACGCACATACACACAATATGTGGTTAGCACCTCTGCTGCTTTCGATGTCATTAGCAGAGAACAGGAAGTCTACTCAAGTACATAACATTTTCATATTTTTACAATTACATGAAATGCAATTACAGATGTAACTTAATACAATGGTTTTAAACTGTATACTTATTCTTTGTGTGTGATCGTATAGTGGTTTTAACTTGCTTTTATCTTTAATTGTATTACAATTAATTCAATACAACATATTTTTAACTTGGTTTTTAACCAACTTCATCCTTTTTTATATATTTATGAAATAGAGCATAGAAAAATACAAAATACAATACAAGACATGACACAAATAATTAAATGGACTTTTGGCACCCTCTATTGGTGACTAGCGAATATGACAGACCACGTTGTTCCCATGTTAAAATGGCGAACAATACAAATTTAAATATGAACGTCTTGACACGTCAAACGCACATAGTGCAACAATTATTACCTGCAATGAGTGATCAGAACGCACATACACACAATATGTGGTTAGCACCTCTGCTGCTTTCGATGTCTACAGGGGGAAAATAATATCGACTTCAGTGCAAATTAGTAGGACATCTGACGTGAGCAATAACCAATTCAAAACGAAAATTCCACAACATAGCATTTCAACTGCTATTAAATAACTGTGTATGTTACAATAAATCTCACGTTAGCTTTAGTGTAATTTATAATATTTTGCAGAGCAATATCAAAACGTGTCTTACCATTAGCAGAGAACAGGAAGTCTACTAATAGCTTCCGGTTTGCGGTCATATCTACAAACTTTTCAGGTACCAGCAGATGACGCAATTGGACATCTCATTGCATAACAAACCAATATACATATTTTAGCAGGAATTTCACTCAAATAATCAAAGTATTTCTTATACCCGTTACACACACACACATATATATATATATATATATATATATATATATATATATATATATATATATATATATATATATATATATATATATATATATATATATATATATATATATATATATATATATATATATATATATATATATACATATATATATATATATATATATATATATATATATATATATATATATATATATATATATATATATATATATATATATATATATATATATATATATATATATATATATATAGATGTATGTGTGTATGTATATGTGGTCAGGACAGCCAAAGAGAGGAAAGACTCTCTTTCGGGAGATTTAACTCCATGTTCAGTGGTAAGATATATACAATTATTGGTTACATTACTACCTATATTAGTGACATTACAACAACTTTATTGTGACATTTTATTTCTCTTATAATTCCGCTGTTTTTTGTTTATGCATTACCACATTTAAATAGAAATATTTTGTGAAATACATAAATTGTAAAACATAGTATTCTCAATATTTCTAAATCTTTGTATTAAAGGCAGCCGATGAAAAAACACATAAACAGCAGCTGTTACAATATTTTATTGATTTACATGTTAAAAACGCGAACAATTTACATTCCATGAACATTGACTCTTTGGATTTATTTTCATGTCCATATTATTGTTCTCTTTTTCTAGTAAATAAGCTTTTCTCTTTTAAAATATAAACAACTTTCCAAAAAATATCACAGCACGTGACGTCACAGAAGCTCCGTTGTTAAAAAAAAAAAGTCAAGTGAAGGAAGTGACATCCTATTTACGCGCTCTTGGAACGATAGTGTTTCCGGTACGGATCGCGTAGGGACAGCCTTCCGCCTGCTGGCCGTGCTACAAGTTGACGTGTCGTAAAGAGTTTGCTAGCGAACCGGAGTGAACATCTGATTACAAGTAGTTTATATAAGTTAATACCTTAACAATGGCGGCTGACTGGGAAGAAATTCGACGACTTGCAGCGGATTTCCAAAGGGCACAGTTTGCCGATACTGTGCAAAGGTAAATAAATTTGACACAAGCTATATTTAGATACTTTTGATTTAGCTTACTATCAAAATGATGAATATAAATTCAAAGGAGTGCTGTGGTCAAAATGTGTCATTGTTGCTGACTAGACTTTTTAGGCTAGTTTGATTTGGATGACGTTGAAAGGTTCATAACACGTCTACAGACAGTTTATACAGACACCTATTTGTTTTCGAATTGATTGCTTATCGTGTATGCTAGATACCTTCCGATACGTATAATTGTTATAAGTAAAGTATGTATTTGTGGTAGACAAGTGGTAGAAAATGGATGGCTGGTAATAATCATAAATTATATACAGTACAGGCCAAAAGTTTGGACACCTTCTCATTTCTATGCGTTTTCTTTATTTTCATGACTATTTACATCAGGGGTGTCAAACTCATTTTAGATCGGGGGCCACATGGAGAAGAATCTACTCCCAAGTGGGCCGGACTGGTAAAATCACGGCACGATAACTTAATAATAAAGACAACTTCAGATTATTTTCTTTGTTTAAAAATAGAACAAGCACATTCTGAAATTGTACAAATCACAATGTTGTTGTTTTTTACAGTTTCATGTTGTGGTTAATAGTATTCTATCTTTATTTGTCGTTATTTATATTTTCTGAATAAATTATGTGATAATGTTCACCAGTCAACTCCATCCATCCATCCATTTTCTACCGCTTGTCCCTTTTTTGAGGTTCATTGGTGTTAATTTTCAATCTATCAAGAGAAAAATTATATCAAAATCAAATTACAGTATGTTATTTATTAGGGGTGTGGAAAAATATTGATTTGAATTTGAATTGCGATTCTCACGTTGTGCGATTCAGAATCGATTCTCATTTTTAAAAAATCGATTTATTTATTTATTTAATTATTTATTTTAAAAATATATATATATGTATTTTTTTTTTTAATTAATCAATCCAACAAAACAATACACAGCAGTACCATAACAATGCAATCCAATTCCAAAACCAAACCCGACCCAGCAACACTCAGAACTGGAATAAACAGAGCAATTGAGAGGAGACACAAACACGACACAGAGCAAACCAAAAGTAGTGAAACACAAATGAATATTATCAACAACAGTATCAATATTAGTTACAATTTCAACATAGCAGTGATTAAAAATCCCTCATTGACATTATCATTAGACATTTGTAAAAAAGAAAAAAAAAAGAACAATAGTGTCACAGTGGCTTACACTTGCATCGCATCTCATAAGCTTGACAACACACTGTGTCCAATATTTTCACAAAGATAAAATAAGTCATATTTTTGGTTCATTTAATAGTTAAAACAAATTAAATTTTTTGCAATCAGTTGATAAAACATTGTCCTTTACAATTATAAAAGCTTTCTACAAAAATCTACTACTCTGCTTGCATGTCAGCAGACTGGGGTAGATCCTGCTGAAATCTTATGTATTGAATGAATAGAGAATTGTTTTGAATCGGGAAAAAATCGTTTTTGAATCGAGAATCGTGTTGAATTGGAAAAAAAAAATCGATTTTGAATCGAATCGTGACCCCAAGAATCGATATTGAATCGAATCGTGGGACACCCAAAGATTCACAGCCCTATTATTTAGGTAGTTTGATAATTTTCCTCGACTGATGTACTAACATCACTTGGTTTATTTTGTACATACAGTATGTAGCATCATCTACAACAGGGATGTCAAACTCAAATACAGAGTGGGCCAAAATTTAAAACTGAACAAAGCCGCAGGCCAAGGTTGAACAAATTAACCTTTTAATGGACCCAAACAAGTTTTGCATTGAATATTGAACAAGCAAGGCTTATATAACTTTATAGTGACATGCAAAATCGAGTTTCAAATAATAATAATAATAAAAAAATATCAATGGCATATCAAATACAATTTAAATAAAAATTGAATGCCTCTTTTCTATTTGCAGCCTACTGAGGTAAATATCAACATTAACTTTTTCCACAGGCTAATAAATTTGAAAATAAAATAACAATGAATAAACCAACCATTCAGGACTTTAAACTGCTCAGTTTGCAACACACTGATCTAATCTGATGTGCCCAAGCCAGATACCTGCCATCTTTTCTTGGATGCTAGTTCATTAATGTTGGGGCTCAGGCTTTGAGCTGAGGCAACCTTCATTATCGAACGAAGGTGTTCATCAGTCATTATATCTCGTAGTCCACCCGGACCGCAGTCTTGGGGGCGTGCCTTAAAGGCTCTGTATTTAACATCCTCTACGAGCTGTCGTCACGTCCGCTTTTCATCCATTCTAACAACGTGCCGGCCCAGTCACAAGATATGTGTGGCTTCTGTACGCACACATACGTGAATGCAACGCATACATGATCAACAGCGATACAGGTTACACTGAGGGTGGCCGTATAAACAACTTTAACACTGTTAGAAATATGCGCCACACTGTCAATCCACACCAAACAAGAATGACAAACACATTTCGGGAGAACATCCGCACCGTAACACAACATAAACACAACAGAACAAATACCCCGCTACCACCAAACCCCGCCACCCTCCCTCCGTGCGTCGGTTGAGGTGGGCCTTGCCTATACCGGAAGTAGCGTGACGTCACAGGAGGTAGGATTCCTTACAATTTTCCGTTGTTTACAATGGAGCGAGAGAGATACGGACCGAGAAAGCGACGATTACCCCATTAATTTAAGCAAGGATGAAAGATTCGTGGATGAGGAACGTTAGAGTGATGGACTAGAATGCAGTGAAAGACATATCTTTTTTTCGCTCTGACCGTAACTTAGGTACAAGGTCTCATTGGATTCCACACACTCTCCTTTTTCTATTGTGGATCACGGATTTGTATTTTAAACCACCTCGGATACTATATCCTCTTGAAAATGAGAGTCGAGAACAGTGAAATGGACATTCACAGTGACTTTTATCTCCACAACAATACATCAGCGAAGCTCTTTAGCTACTGAGCTAACGTGATAGCATCTGGCTCCAATGCAGATAGAAACAAAATAAATAAATCCCTGACTGGAAGGATAGACAGAAGATCAACAATACTATTAAACCATGGACATGTAACTACACGGTTAATAATTCTCAGCCTGGCAAAGCTTAACAATGCTGTTGCTAACGACGCTGAAGCTAACTTAGCAACCGGACCTCACAGAGCTAAGATAAAAACATTAGCGCTCCACCTACGCCAGCCAGCCCTCATCTGCTCCTCAACACCCGTGCTCACCTGCGTTCCAGCGATCAACGGCACGACGAAGGACTTCACCCGATCACAGATGCATCGGCTAGCGCGTCTGCTATCCAAGTAAGTACTCCTTGTTGTGTTGCTACAGCCAGCCGCTAATACACCGATCCCACCTACAACTTTCTTCTTTGCAATCTCCATTGTTCATTAAACAAATTGCAAAAGATTCACCAACACAGATGTCCAGAATACTGTGGAATTGTTCGATGAAAACAGAGCAGTTTGTATGGTGACACATTGGGTACGAATACTTCCGTTGCCGTCGTGACGTCACGCGCATACGCATCATCCAAAGACGTTTCCAACCGGAAGTTTAGCGGGAAATTTAAAATTGCACTTTATAAGTTAACCCGGCCGTATTGGCATGTGTTGCGATGTTAAGATTTCATCATTGATATATAAACTATCAGACTGCGTGGTCGGTAGTAGTGGGTTTCAGTAGGCCTTTAAACTTTCATGCAGAGATGGAAATCACCACTAAGTCAATTGACCAACACTGTATTTATTAAACAGTTATTAAGCAGTGGCACAAACATTCATGTCATTTCCAAAACAGAAAGTGCAAAATTGTCAGTCATTTTAAAACAAGCTATCAGTGCACTTTTGTGCATGATGTCTCTAAGATGACAAATCAAAACAACACTAAATTAAAGTGCACTTTTTGTACAGAACGCCACTACAATAGTTTAAAACAAATAAAGTGCACTTTTGTACATGATGTCACACAAGATATTTCAATAAGTGTCAAATAAAAATTAGCTGCTTAATAGGAAATCAAATTGTGTACGTCCTTCGCTATGTGGTAGGTTCCTGTGGACGTTATCTCTTTTGTAGTTGACTATTTTTTTCATACGGTGTTGATCTGGAAATGTTTGCCTCGACATTTTGATGGTGTGGCACCGAACGGAGATGTTGACATGCGGAGTAAACACTCTACATTCTCTAGCAGGTGACTTTTCAAATGATGCTACATATTAGCAGTAATGCTACTTTTTGTAGCAATGCTTTTTCCCCACACTTGACAAATTACGGTTGTCTGTTCGACATATTCCCACTAGAAGCCAAACCACCGCCAGACGATGGACCCCCTGCTGTTTTTCCTGGGAATTAATTCTTCCTTCATTTATTACCAGATTCGCACCTTCTTTCTCTCGTATTACCACTCGCACCACAGCTAACTTTAGCCATGCTGCTACCTCTCTGCTGTGCGAGGGCGTATACGTATGTGACGTATGACGTGACAGTATGTGACGTGTGTAAGAAGATGCGATCGCTGTCTGTGAGAAGGACAGAAAAGAAAGAGTGGGAAGAGCCTGCAGTGTAATGTCCGCAGCTGAAAGCAACTGCGTGAGAACGTATACTCGAATATCACGATAGTCATTTTCTATATCGCACAGAGACAAACCCACGATATATCGCATATATCGATATATCGCCCAACCCTACATGGAACCATAGTCAGTTGTTTTTTTAGGGGATGTTTTCCTGCAAAGGGACCAGGACAACTGATCCATCCATCCATCCATTTTCTACCGCTTGTCCCGTTCGGGGTCGCGGGGGTACACCCTGTGTATGGGAAAGAATAAATGGGGCCATGTATCGTGGGTTTTGAGTGAAAACTTCCTTCCATCAGCAAAGGCATTAAAGATGAAACGTGGCATCAGAAAGGGCATTGAAGATAAAACGTGGCTGGGTCTTTCAGCATGACAATGATCCCAAACACACCGCCCGGGCAATGTAGGAATGGCTTCGTAAGAAGCATTTCAAGGTCCTGGAGTGGCCTAGCCAATCTACAGATCTCAACCCCATAGAAAATCTTTGGAGGAAGTTGAAAGTCTGTGTTGCCCAGCGACAGCTCCGAAACATCACTGCTCTCGATCTGCATGGAGTGGGAGAACTTGCACAATTGCTGACTGACTAAATACTTTTTTGCCCCACTGTGTGTGTGTGTGTGTGTGTGTGTGTGTGTGTGTGTGTGTGTGTGTGTGTGTGTGTGTGTGTGTGTGTGTGTGTGTGTGTGTGTGTGTGCGCGTGCGCGTGCGTGTGCAGAGTTACAAATGTAAAAATATTTGCAATTAAATGCAAATAATCGTTTGTGCATGCGCATGTATGAATGTATTTATGTATGTATGTATATATGTATGTTTATATATACAGTACAGGCCAAGAGTTTGGACACACCTTCTCATTTCAATGCGTTTTCTTTATTTTAATGACTATTTACATTGTAGCTTGTCACTGAATGCATCAAAACTATGACACCTGTGAAGTGAAATCTTTTCAGGTGACTACTCATCGACTCATCGAGAGAATGCCAAGAGTGTGCAAAGCAATAATCAGAGCAAAGGGTGGCTATTTTGAAGAAACATATAATTGTTCAAATTCTGTGTACACCTCCATACGTTGTTGCGGCCCCTAGGTTCCAACAAACAAAGAATCATTCTGATCAGGCCCAAATTATCCTTCAGTTCAAACATTGCAGTTGAAGGCAACTATACTGCATCTCCTGCGATCAAAAAGGGTACAAGATAGCACTATAAGTGTTACAGATGCCTGGCTTATGTGTTTGTACCATGGAGAAAGTTGACTAACCCTCAAATGATTATCTTCTTCACAGGTTATCCGAGAGGGATTGTGTCGAAATTATTGCCAGACTGATTCAAGACAAGAAACTTGATGTGGTGCACACACTTGATGGAAAGGAGTATGTCACCCCAGCACAGATCAACCGAGAAATCAGAGATGAACTTCACGTTCATGGAGGTCAGTCTGAAAACCAAATTGAATGTGTGTCAATAACTGTTAACAATACAATAATTAATACAACAATATTAAAATAATTAGGGCTACAACGATGAACCGATTTTCTTTGATTTATATTCTGTTAGGGGTTTAACAGTATTGTAGAGGGATTTCAAAGTCTTTACAATAATACCGTGACTGTATCAAATTAAAACTTGGTGTTTAGTTTTTTATAAACTGCTTTAGTGTTGGCCGGGTCTGAAAATAAACATCTCACAGAATCTTGCGCAACGCAGGATGGCAAGGTGGGTGCGTGGGATGCCGTAAGCAGGAAGGGAAGTGTGTTCATAGTAGCAATTGTTGTTTTTGGGCATTTCATCAAGTTATGTTGCTAACAAACAGACAAACAAACATGAACATAACCTCTTTGGCGCAGAACATAACCGCTTTGGCGCAGGTTAGAAAGTCTGCCTTCTGCAAAGCAAAGTGTCTTTCGTCTCGATCGTTTCCAAGGCGACACAGCCAGCCGGTCACATCGCAGCGCACGGGGGGAACCACAAAAAAAACTGTACACAGCCAGAAATACGAGTGAACTGAAAAACGACTTGATAAATCCTCAATCCATCCATCCATTTACCACCGCATTGTCTCTCTCGATGTCGCGGGGGGGTTGGAGCCTATCCTACTGGGCTCGGATGGAAGGCAGTATACACCCTGGACAAGTCGCCAGCTGTCATTGACTAGATATTTACCTTCTTATGAAGCACCCCCCGCGGTCTCGAAAGGGACAAGCGGTGGAAAAATGGATGGATGGATGGATGAAGCATGGGCTATGACAATTGTCAAATTGACACAATTAAACATTCAGAAACATCAGTTTACTTTTAATTGACGGTTTACTCATAAATCTGAGGAAAAGACATTCCTAAAGATAGATTTTGCAACCCCTGAATGGGTCGTGGCAAAGAACGGACGAATTTGCAAAGCTACTCGGCCATTCGGGATATGGGACAAGAGAGAGCTAGTAATTGTAAATTCAAGGGGAACTGCACTTTTTTTGGGGATTTTTGCCTATCGTTTACTATCCTTATGTAAGACAAGCACACATATGTTTTTATTTTTTTATGCATTTTAATAAGGAAATCAATGACTTTGTTTTATTATTTCAATAAACCTCAGTGTCAGTCGCTTTTCAGCCCTCCGCGTCGTCGTCTTCGTCTCGCTCTCTGCCTCTTGCGCTCAGCATCCGCTTCTCGCTCAGCTGCGTGTCTTGCTGCTGGCTCTCTCTTCTCTCCGTTCGGCCTTCCATGTCGTCTTCGTCTCGCTCTCGGTCGCTTCCGCTCTGCATCCACTGCTGGCTCTCCAACTCTCTCCCTGTCTCTCTCGGCTGTCACGCTTTTATACATATAGAGGGGATTACCTGATTGTGCCCCGCTGCCCGATCCACGCACCTGCTTGGATCTTGCTGTTTGGACACGGGTCCGCCGGCCACGCCTCCTCGTCGCCATCTTGGAGCGGGCCCCGGTGTGCCCTGCCCCGCTGTTGGACTACTGGCCAGGCCTCCTTGCCGCCATCTTGGAGCAAGGCAAGGCATACCGGAGTGTGCCTTGCCTCGTTGTCGGACTGCCGGCCCCGCCTCCCCACAGTCCTCCATCGCCGGACGCAAGCCGGGCTTCCGACCGGCTGAGCCTACTCCCCCCCCCCACCCCCCTCCCCCCCATTTCGAGGGAGCGGGAAGTGGGGACGGTCAGGTCCCCCAGTGGCCCCGGTCTTCTCCTCCTCTGTGTCCTTTTCTTCTTCTGTGTCCTTTTCTTCTTCTGCACCTTTTCCTTCTTCTTCTGTATCTTTTTCTTCTTCTTATGTATCCTTTTCTTCTTCTTCTTCTGTATCCTTTTCTTCTTCTTCTGTCCCGTGTTTGCCTTGGTCTTTTCTTTGTTTTCTTTGTCTTTTTCTTCTTCTTTGTCTTTTTCCTTCTTCTTTCTTTTCCTTCTTCTTTGTCTTTCCCTTCTTCTTTGTCTTTTCCTTCTTCTTCTGTATCTTTTCCTTGTTGAGCACACGAATGGTTTTCCTCCCGTCCCGTGCTTCTTCTTCTACTCCTTCGGGGGGCCACTCGCCGCCCCCCCCCCATCTGGTCCGCCAATGCTTGCAAGAGCCGACTTTGCTGTCGGCTGCTTGCCGGTAGCCTATGATCGCCCACAGGGGATCTTCCTCCCCCGCCTCTGGTGGTCCGCCCCACGTCGGGCGCCAAATGTGACAGTCTCCGCCTGTCGTGCGGGTTCGCAGGACCACCAAGGAAGGACATTGTCAAGAGCAGGGTTGACTTTGTTTTATTATTTCAATAAACCTCGGTGTCGGTCGCTTTTCAGCCTTCCGCGTCGTCGTCTTCGTCTCGCTCTCTGCCTCTTGTGCTCAGCATCCGCTTCTCGCTCAGCTGCGTGTCTTGCTGCTGGCTCTCTCTTCTCTCAGTTCAGCCTTCCGCGTCATCTCGCTCTCGGTCGCTTCCACTCTGCATCAACTGCTGGCTCTCCAACTCTCTCCCTGTCCCTCTCTGCTGTCACGCTTTTATACAGAGAGGGGATTACCTGATTCTGCCCAGCTGCCCGATACACGCACCTGCAGTCCATTTGGACGCGGGTCCGCCGGCCACGCCTCCTCGCCGCCATCTTCGAGTGGGCCCCGGTGTATGCCCTGCCCGCTGTCGGACTACCGACCACGCCTCCTCGCCACATCTTGTGACTTGCCTAAGTATTTTGATAATTTTAAGATTAAGATTAAAGATTAAAGTACCAATGATTGTCACACACATACTAGATGTGGTGAAATTTGTCCTCTGCATTTGTCCCATCCCCTTGGGGAGCAGTGGGCAGCAGCGGCGCCGCGCCCGGGAATCATTTTGGTGATTTAACCCCCAACTCCAACCTTTTGTTGCTGAGTGCCAAGCAGGGAGGTTATGGGTCCCATTTTTATAGTCTTTGGTATGACTCGGCTGGGATTTGAACTCCAAGCAGTTGGCAGCGCATTAATTTCAAAAACGCATCACAACGTTCGCTTTTTTTTTCGACAGCATCACCGATTCCTACTCACTGCAGACTTCATGACAGCCGACAAATATAATAAAACATCACTTACTGTACAATGTCTGTCGTCAGTCTGTTAGGATGTTGATATTTTCCCGTTTAGTTGAAGAATGACTCATAGTCCTCACGAAGGGTGAAAAAAAATGGGGGTGCAAACTATCATCTTTCGCATGGCTTTCTCGCTATCTACGGGTCTAAATTGTCTGTCAAAGTTGACCAACTTTTCAGTTTATGTCCACATCATTTTACTATCAAGGTGAGATGCGTTGTTTATTGAATTAACTTTCACAAGCTCCGAGGTGAGAAAGCAGGGGCTAATAAGCTAGTAGAAACAAGCTTGTTAGCTCTCTGTGACAATGCGCCACTAAAAAGAGTTTGTCTGCGTTAGCCCTTATAATAACAATTTCACTAATACGTGGTTTGAAATTCAGGCCACAATATGTAAATGGAGTATTGTTGGCGCTTTTTGAAATGTTCTTTTTAAAGGTCTTTATGAGCGGAAAAGAGGGCCTCACATTAGCTCCGTTGTAAGCTGACTTTTATTTACGTTTATTTAGGAGTTAGAATGCCTTAAAAAAAATACATCTGTTTTCTTGTATATACATAATGATTGTGAACGATAGGCAAAATAAATAAAAAAAGTGTACCGGTAGTTCCCTTTAACACAACTGTTAAATAACTATTGTAACGACCTGCTGATGGTATTTTTTCTGTTCATGTGTTATTGATGTAAGATATTGAGTAGACAATATCAGTTTTCATGCAAATGTTTAAACACTGTTGCTTTATTTCATACATTAATTGGTGCATTTCAAGCACATTGTTTGCTCTACTGTGCTCGAGGACCCTCCTCTTCAAAAGCTCACCAATCACAGCTCTGCGGACGCGGAGCTTGAATTAAGTCAGTTAAGTGACGTGAGAGTATATAAACCAGGCTCAAGTGCAACTAAAAAATGTAAATACGCGGACATACTGTAGTTTACTCACAGTCGCTGCGTTAGAACGCACCTAAGAGCGGTGGGTGTCGTGGAGAAATACGTTTTGATTAATGCACACGTTAAAAGTGCAATTTCAATGTTAAAGATGTGCTTTTATTTGGAAAAAAGAATGTTTATGGCATGCATAGCTTGCAATAGCTTTTTATGGCATGCATAGCTTGCAATAGCTTTTTATTTGAACTATTTGCCTTTAATGTGCATTGAGGGTATAAAATATGTTTTAGCCGAACACTTGATTATTTTAAACAATCTCATCGATAGTTTACTCAATAATTAATATAATCGATAGCTGCAGCCCTAAAAATACTCGTATTCTGTATCGGGCTGCACAAAATATCGGAAAAAAATTGCAATCTCAATTTACACTAGCATGCAACATACAGTGGTGCCTCGGGATACGAGTTAAATTGTTCTATGACGCAGCTCGTATCTTGAAAAAATTCAATCTGTGCTTGCCCCCACCAAACACCACAATTTTACATGTAACATGCCTTAAAAAAATACAAAAGAAAAACTGTAGATATTGTATGAAAAACAACACAATATAATTCATTATAAACAACTAGTTTTTTAAAGTAAGGTAATAAATAACCTGGGAGGGCGGACCTTCACATTATCTACTTGGAGCTTCTTTTCCGTCAAACACAACATCGGCAGCGTCTCCTTATTTTCATGAATAAATGTCATAAGGTGCATTTAAAACAACATTCTCCTTCATGTAAGTTTGCTCTGAGTTTAAATATACAGATACATAATGAACGTTCATTGAACATGTAATAGATCACTATATTGATGCAAAGCTTAATGTTGGACCAAACAAATCCGGAAGCGACGTCATTTTGCACATTTGAGAAACCTTGGAGGGGACCGCAGATGTGGAGGACCCCCCTCCTGGGTGACCGGTGCAATGGCTGCCGAGTGGATACGGATACTAAAATGGGCCTATTTAAAGGGTAGGGTGTATAAATGTGTGTATAAATATCGTTTTCGTTTTATCACTCCCGCCCTACGCTCGTTTGTTTCTTGATGATTTATTTTTTTTACTCAATAATTGTCATATAGTTCTTCTCAGCACAGCTTTTCACACTTAACTTTTTTTCTTTCCAATGGATGAAAAACCAAGTTATGTCAATCTCTAGCTTTAAGCTAATACTAGTGAGTAAGGCCTGCTGCATTTGTCGGATCTTACTGGGTTTACTGTGACATATGCCAGCTTGCGGTGGGGAGGTTTGTAACCCGAATTTTTGTTCGCAACCTAAAGCATAACAATTATCCAACAGACCAGACTGTTCGCACTCCGGAAATCTCGTAAACTAGGACACTGGGGGGTTCGCATCAAATAATTGAATTTTCTTGTGTATGCGCTGTCAAAAAATTGTCCGAGAGAGTTGCAGTGTCAATTTTTCAATTCACCATCTATAATCTTGCAGCCCTGTCCTGTATTCTATTGTTGCCAGCATAACACAAATGTTGTATTTTTCAGGGCGAATCAACATTGTGGAACTCCAGCAGGTACTGTGTAGTCTATTGAAAACTTGACATATGGTATCTTGGCTTCAAGTTGGAAGTATAACATTAGGTATTGCTAGCTACTCTACTCTAAGTGTTATGATCTTCTTTCTTCCAAAGTCCAAAATGTGATAAAGTCATTTTGGTGTATTCTTACTATGCACAATTTAGTGCTCAGTGGTGCATTCTTTAGGCCCTTTTCAACCAAAAATTCTGAACTTTTGGTTCCTGGAACCAGAGGTTCCTGGATCTGTAGGTTCCTGTAGAAGTGTGTGGTTTGTGTTTCCACCGCAGTTCACAGTTCAGGGTAGTTTCTACAAATCAGGCTGATGACGTATGAGGAGTGGTTTAATATATTTCTATACTGATACCATGTAAATAAACAGACATTAGGTCACAGTTCTTTTACTAAAAAGTAAGTAATTGAAATACAAAGCAATCATATACAAAACAAAATATGGTTTATAAAATAAAGTGTACCGAATTGTTCATAAAGAGTCAGGCTTTTGTCCGCAATGTCCAACAGAAAGTTTTCCGCAATGTCCAACAGAAAGTTGTTATTGTTTTTGGATGATGTGTAGCTTTTCAATTGTAAATATTTATATTATGGTCTTCTTCTATACAGATTGTCAATGTGGATTGGGTCCATGTTGAAAATAAAGCGAATGATATTGCAAGAACTGATAAAAATATTCAGCTTGTGCTGGGACAACTTATCGACAAGTGAGTATGACTTTACCTATTCTTGTTCATTTGGATTAATCTCTCGCTTTCATAATTGAAATTACGGTAACTTTAGAAAGAGGCCACAATTAGGACACCATTTTATTGTCAGAATATCATTAAGGAAAATGTTTTTAATGTACGTCATTTATTTCCTTAAAACTTGGTAACCATTTTATCTAAAGTCCCTCCGGGGTGTATTTTAAAATTTGCCAGCGAGCACAACATTTGGAGTCACTTTACTGATGTGTGCACTGACATATGCGTTGACCTGATCACTGACCGTACAACAATTCATGGTTAAGGTAAAGGAGCACATATGATCAAAGAAATGTGGGATAATAGTAATATTAAATTCATCTTATAACATGCTTTCTTTATCTAGAATATCAAAGTGCTACTGAGGGGAGATAATACAAAATATTATGTAGGAACATCAAAGGTTAAAAAGAAAACCTACGGACATTTTTTAGTCATGTTTTTTTTAAAAGAAAATAAGTGCGATGAGGTGGCGACTTGTCCAGGGGATACCCCGCCTACCGCCCGAATGCAGCCGAGATAGGCTCCAGCATCCCCCGCGACCCCGAAAGGGATAAGCGGTAGAAAATGGATGGATGGATGGATGGGAAAAAAAATAAGACAATTGTTTTAAGTTTTGTTTAAAAACAGCTGTTGTCTTTGGGGCCCTTCGGTGGTCAGGGAGGGCATTCCACAGTCTAGGAGCAGCAGCGGAGAAGGCCTTGGTTCTTTGAGCTTGGAGGTTGTATGTGGATATAGAACGGAGGGAGGGAACGTATGGAAGTCTGAGGCGTATGGAGGTATAAGGTGACATGTCCATGAATTAATGCACTGGTGGGTAGGAAGGGAGACCTTGTATTCAATTCTGAGTGAAATGGGGTGCCGGTAAAGGGACTTCAGGATGGGGGCGATGTGGCCAAATTTGCGCACCCTCATCAGGATCCTGGCAGCGCCATATTGTATGTATTGAAGCTTCTGGATACTTTTCCCAGGGATCCCGATGAGGAGTGCAGTGCAGTAGTTCAACCTGGAGAAGATGAAGTTGTGGACAAGCTTCTTGGCACTCACCTAGGGGGAGGGGGAACTGAGTTTGGTGATGTTTCTGAGGTGGTAGAAAGATGTTTTACAGAGATGTTTGATGTGAGTAACATCCAGATTGGTGACAGATGTGGAGAGGGAGATGTTTTACCCAAAAAAGTAATGCTGGTGATGCTGGAAGATGTGTGCTGGATGAAGTCTGTTTTGCAACTCTTTAGCTGAACAAAGTTTAGCCTCACGCACCCCTCAATCTCCTCCAGGTCAGTGTAGAAGGAGAAGAAGAAGTGAGGCTTGTCTTTAAGTTAGAACTGTGTGTCATTAACATAACAGTGAAATTAAAGCCAATGCCTGCTAATGAAATCACCCAGGAGGAGCATGTAGATGGTTCCCAGCACTGAGCCCTGGGGGATACCGCCGTTAACATTGTGGGTGACATGCGATATGCTCAGTTCTGCCAGTCAAATATTAGGTTAACCAGTTGTGAACATGTCCTAATAGTCTAATGGTGTAGTGCAGGCGGTGGGGTAGGATGTTGTGATCAGTTGTATCAAAGGCTGCTGTGAGTTTAAAGAGGATAGGTAACCAGTGTGTGCTGCCATCGGGAGGTCTTTGGTGACCCTGACAGGGTTGTTTCTGTGCTGTGGCCAGTGTGTGGAAACCAGACTGAAACTTCTCAAAAGGGTTGTTTTGTTTGATGTAATCCTGCAGTTGAGCTGTAACTTTTTTTCCCTAGAACTTTTGACAGGAATGGAATACTGAAGATTTAAAGATGCTGTGTCCTTGCTGCATAAAGTCTGGTGTGTTTCGCTGGACACATTCTTTGGAATCCTGCCACATGTCCATCCAAGATTACTTTTGTAGAGTAATTTTTTTGATAGATGTGAACAATTAAGGGTTGAACTTTTTTCGTGGTTTTTTTGTGCTACCTTCATATTTTCCAAATCGGCCTTTGTTCTGTGGTCTACAGCACCTACCTGAACCATTTAGCGGAAGAAACAAATGACAGACTACAGGAAACTGGTTTGATCAGCATTGCAGAGCTTTGTAAAAGCTATGATCTTCCTGGGGACTTCTTAACTGAGGTGAGTGAAACTTTTGCCATTCTTTTTCTTCAAATAATTACTCAAACTGTGAAACAGCGGGTCGTCTATGACTACTAGTCCGTTAGAAAACTGACAATGAAATTGTACTCATTGTAGTTCTCCTTGAAGAATAAGATTACTTTGGATTTTGCCAAAAAGGTTTCAGGTAATATGTCAAGAGTTTCCGATATTTTGGTCTGCGAAGGGCAAAGGTAAGATGGATGTTGTAGGTCTAATGATTGAGGATTATTTAGTTCAATCAGTCATGCCTATATTAATTTCAAAGTGCAGCGACCCACATGTCAGATGTGGTTGAGGTCAAAGGCCCAATTGACAAATAACTCATGTTGATCTTCAGTTGAAGAAGTGACTACTGGCAGGTTGTTTCTTTTCATGCACAAATTGTATGCATGTTCAAAATAAAATAAAAGCAACACCAAATTGGATGTAGTCTCTCATAAACACTGCTTGGGCTGCAGCTATTCAATATTTTAGTAGTCCAGTAATTTATTTATTAGTTTGTTTGATTAAACCAATTAATCAGATACAATTGTATTTAATTTTAGGGAAAAAAGTTGAAAAAAATCAACGATGTTCCTATTTGCCATAACTTTCATTCTTGTTATGTTAAATGTTCCTGTTTACCTGAGAGCATTACTCATGAAGCTACAAGTAAAAAACTGACTGCAGCTTAAAACCAACAATTGAATAAATATAAGAAACAAATCAAACAAAAATGCTATCTGCTAAAGTATAAGGATGTTGGTTAGGTAGTTTTTACCCAGTTCGAGACCTAGCCTCCGATGCCATACTGTTCTAATATGTTAATCAAGATTTTATCATTAATTGTATCAAATGCTTTTGTTGGGTCCATAAACACTGCAGCTCCACACTTGTTTGTGCATTGATAATTTCCTCCGTTATTTTGATTAGTGTCATCGATGTTGAAATGTTAACTCTGTATCCATATTGGCTGTTTGAAAGTATTCCACTTTTATCTATGAATATGTGCATTCTCTTGCAAAATATGTATGGTTTCTGAAATTTTGGGAAATAAAAAAAAGGTCTATAATTTATAAATTGGTGTTTGTCTCCAGTCTTTGATACAACTTTTGCTATTTTCATTTTGTTTGTTCATTTATGGTTCTGAGATTTCTTCCATAACCCTTTCTATCATTTCCATATCAATTCTGTTAAAGTCAATTGAGGTCTTGTATTATTTCCTCTTCTGTCATTTATGTGAGGAAAATCGAACTAGGATTTTTGCTTATGGTATCATTGAAGTCCTCTATTGACAATGAATCTGGAATATTTTCTTCCAGTCATGGTCCATTATTTACAAAGTAGTTATTGAAGGGTTCAACCACTTTGTTTATATTGTCCATTTGTACATTTCCATCTGAGAATAAGTATTGTGGGTAATTCTTCTTGGAATCATTCTTAATGATTCTGTTTAGGATGCCCTATGTTGCTCTCATATTGTTTTTGTTCCTGTCTAATACGTGGCTGTAATATTATTTCCTACATGTTCATAAGATGCCCGTTGGGTTGTTTTTATATGTTTTGTAGCCTACTTATTTTCTGCCACTATAGACCTTTGTGTTATTAATGTCCTATCTGATGCGTTTTCCTTGTTAAAAACAATTTGTAATCCCTTTATCATTCATGGTTAATTTCTCTTGTTATGCTTCATAGTAAGTTGTGTGCATGAACAATGTTTGTCGTCGAGCATAATGTAAATATTTAGAAATTACCATATACTTAATCTACATAATTTTCATTAGATGCATTGTCCCAATTTTGTTCTCTCAGATCAGTCTTCGTTTTGAAATGTTTCTACTATCATTTTTATACCAAGTTATATGTTGTGATATATATCATTATCACAGGAGGCAGCAATATATATTGAGATATAGATTTTAGGTCATCCCCAGATGGAAGAGAGAAATATGTATTCTAAATTAAATGTAACTTTTTAAAGTAAATGTACCTATAAAGTGGTGAAAGCAGAAATTCTGACTTTGCTCTTTTTCATGAACCATAGGAGCTTACAAAGCGTCTTGGGAGAGTGATCCAGGGAGAAATGGATCAGTCCAATCAAGGGGTCATATTTACTCCTGCCTTTGTTGCTCGCCACAAGGCCAAAATAAGAGGTCTATTCAGTGCCATCACACGGTAATATACTGAAGTTCAAACCATTAACCTAAACTGGATTGTGTTGTGTTTATACATTTGAAATTATTCAGTTACTCTTGAACTTTTAGGCCAACACAAGTGAGTGGCATGATTGGTGCATTTGGACTACAGGAGCACTTACTATATTGTAAGGAAAAACTGCTTTTCTTGTTTTTTGTTGCTGCTGTTGATGCTTGTTACCATGTTGTAACTGTTTCCATATGTCCAGCTGTTGTAGAAGAACTAGTGAATACCGGGCGCCTTAAAGGAACAATTGTTGGAGGGCGTCGGGACAAAGCTGTATACATCCCCAATATCTACTCCAAAACACAAAACACTTGGGTTGATTCTTTCTTCCAACAGAATGGATATTTAGGTATTTCTTTTATCTATATTTTTTTTTTCTGAAATCATTCTATTTACTTTTAAGTATGCATCCTTGGTTATTTTTGGTTATTAGGGGGGAACGGTATACCATAATCACAGTTTGGAAATTTCCTTGGTCTTAAAGTCAATGTTCAGTGTGTCCTGCTGTGTAATTGCACATTTTGTAAGTACAATAGTGTAAATGGTATGCTTGTAATTGTTTCATAATGCGAAAAACTGAATTGTTTAAAACAAAAAGCCTAATTAAAACTTTATACATTAATTTAAAGACTAATGTTTGTGTTATCGTTAACTTATTAGTAGCAGTGTTACAGATTTTTCTTATGACATACCAGGCGTCCTCAAATCTTACAGGCTAACCAAAAAATTTCAATAAGCTCCATTTATTATTTGGGTACGTCAGGTTACATCTGTGTTGGCCCTGCGATGAGGTGGCGACTTGTCCAGGGTGTACCCCGCCTTCCGCCCGATTGTAGCTGAGATAGGCTCCAGCGCCCCCCGCGACCCCGAAGAGAATAAGCGGTAGAAAATGGATGGATGGAGGTTACAAGTAAGGCAGTCAAACGATTAAAATATTTAATCGCAATTAATCACATTGTTTATAGACAACTCAAAAGTAATCACTATAATCGCAGATATATACAATTTTTCATCATTAATAAGTGTACCCTAGACAGATCATTTTCAGGTTTTAACACTATGAACGGACGATTAATTTGCTTTAATGAGATTTATTTAAAACTTAATGCTTTTTTAAACAGCTCAACACAAAAAGGACAAACATGATTTATGATAATAATAAATGCCTACTGTGTGTTGGTGTCTTGCCAGATTTTATATTTTTTTAGAAATACAGAATTTGTATACCTGCTTTAGGAACACTTGCATTAGGGGAGGAGCTATACTTCCATGTTTATAACAGTTTCACGCATAAATACCACAAAATGTGAATTGTTATGAACATGCTTTGATTGTCGAAGGACTCGACCAAAACATGTTATAAAATAATTTACACATATTCCTTAACTGATGTACTAGCATTTATTTAAGTGCAAATATCACAAAATAACATTACAAAACATCTCTGACAAATAGGGATGACTACTTTTCACATTTAAACTGGGAATAAATACTCAATGGTACCAATTTGTGTTACTTTTGTGTATGTTCATGTGGTAAAAATGTTTTATTTGTGTAATGATGAAATCTTAAAATGTTTAAATGTAACATATTTATTTCTCTATCGATCAATCATCAAATACATCAAAACACTATCCAATTATTCATATAGTAACATGTTTGCAATTGTTAAGTGTTATGTTGAAGAAATTTGCTAAACTACAACAATGCCATGTTACTTTCTTAGTATTGCACAAAATAAAACCTGGATTCATGTACTGCTTTCTTTTTCCATCTGGAAAATATTTCATAGGGGTCAATGTTGGCAATTAGTTTAAAAACAAATAAGCAAAAGAGGATGGAGTAAAAATAAAGACCTTTTTTTCAAAAGTATTAAAACTACAAATGAAAGTAAAGCAAACACTTTACATTAACATTACCAAGTACAGAACAAGGAACCGAGCTGATTATGATAACTATTGATAGTTAAAAAGCAAATCTAATTATTAAAGTAGGCTTTTACCAGGAGTAGACGTAGATGATGATGATGTCGCTGTTATCGTCACCAAATACAAACGTGTATTAACGGCGTTTCTTACCCCGTGTTGTTGTTGACAAGTCACTAAATGTGCCAAATGCAGGAGTTGCAGCCGTACATCTAACTTGGCTGCACTCTTCAACCATGAGAAAAATCCTGTGAAAAAGAGTCCTTTCTTGGCTTTCAACCTGATATTTCCATAAGGTCGCCTTTCCTTTGTCCATTTCTGCTCGTGTGTGGCTCATCAGTAGCAAGTGAACTACAGCCAAATTCCCCCCGCTACGGCATTGCCCGAGGGTCAAACAGGACGCGTTTGAGTTAATCGGCCGTTAAAAAAATTAGTGCCGTTATTGAAATTTATAGTTAACGCGTTATCGCATTAACTTTGACAGACCTAGTTACAAGCAATTATACTGTAATATTAAAAAAAATGTCATGTTCATCCAAAACATCTACTTAAATAAAATTTAATTTTAATTTTGACGTAAATATAAATAAAAACAAATATAAAACAAAATACATACCTCTGTCATGAATCTAAAATAAATATACAAGAAGGGCGTTAAAGCACTTTCCCTTTTAAGTATAAAGACAGAAAGCCAAAAGACAGAAAATGTGTGTGACAGGAATCCTACTTTTTTAGTGCTACTAGATTTTATTGCATTTAATTTGTTGTTCTCACCTCTAAACATCGGTTTTCTTAGAATTGCAGATTTTCACTGTCCTCTTTTCTTTTACAAGCTAACTTTAAACATGCTATTGTTGTGCTATCTATGCGCTGACAGCCGTCGAAGTGTCGATACGCAAGAGGCTACAAAAATAAAAGTGACAATGTGCCGTATTTTGGGCCGCATCATGTAGGGGCATGGTTAAGCGTATCAAAAAACAGCATTTTTGCTTACTTTTACCTATAGTCGGCCTGTGTTCTATGTCCCAATATTGTAAATTAAAATCCTCAGAATAAGTCTCACAAGAAAGTTACAGCATAAGATGCCTAATATTTACAGCATTGTTGTTTGGGTTTCTTTGTTTTGACCTGTGTAATATTTTTATGGTGTGTTTCACAGAATTTGATGCATTGGTCAGGCTGGGCATCCCAGACCCCAACAGTTACATTAAGAAGCGCTTCAAATCCAGTAAGCTGCTTTTCCTCAGAGCAGCCTGTGTGGGCCAGGGACTGGTTGACCAGGTAGAAGCCTCTATAGAGGAAGCTGTAAACTCTGGCACATGGACTGACATACAGGTACAGTCTGTAGATTTATTGTTACCTCATCTCTGGCAAGTTTCTAATGCTCTGTCATTTATGACTGGTTTAGCCAATTTTGCCAAGCTGCCTGTCTATGGAGGACATTGGGATGTTGATCAACCAGGCCATGAGGAACACAAATGTGCACTCCACGTGTACAGTATTGGGAGACACAATTGTAGTTACTGAAAAATTCATCAGTGAATGCCTTGGTCTATTTGACGACGCCATACATAAGAAAGCTCAGAAGGTATGTAAGTCAGTTCAGTTTACCGTATAGAGCGCACACCCACCAAATTTTAGAACAATTAAACATTTTTCCATATATTAGCCACACCAGACTATAAGCTGCTGATATATACGTTGTGAAATGAGACATTTACACAAAGATTTTGTAAATATTTATTTGCTCACCTTAATTGTTTCCTAACGGTGCCGGCAGTAAAACGGCTGATCAAACATTGTCATGGACCCACTTGCTTCTGAAACTAGCTCTCCTAACAGCTAAACAGACTCAATAAGTCCATGGTGTCGATTTGGTGAATTTGCCGAGGAATTTGTGAAACTAAAACAATACAAAAAGAATGCCGTTGTATGTTAATACCAACACATATACTTGTAAAAGTGTTAGCTTATTAGCTGATGTTAACAACGCTAGTTTCATTACATTACGATAGCACCTACAAAATATGCATGAAAACACTACGATCAAACATGTGACATTTTAGTCAATATGAATTGTTTAGGTTATATTGTAAAACTTACAAACTTTGCTTAGAGTGATGAATGAAGAAACAATACGAGTAGAAACGTTATAGACAACTAGTAGACTGAACGGCACTAATACTCTCACTTCAAGGCACAAAACAGAAGAACATATTGCAGACTTTCAACCCGCAGCACCTGCAGTGAGCGAACTCATCCAAAAGATGGCACCACAGCACAAAAAATCACACCATTTCAGTTTCTGTCAGTGTTACTACTATGTAAGTTTGTTGTATACAAAACATTATGGCCGCTAGCAAAGAAAAATCCATAGATTAGACGGACCGTTGTATAAGCCGCATGGTTCAAAGCTTGAGAAAAAGGTAGGGGCTTATAGTTTGGAAAATACTGTAATTTGCTTAGAGTGTTTGGACTCTGTGTGATTCCTTCTCTCTTTCTTGGCCCTTGGTAGTAAGTTAACTAGGTCAGCTACATGAATAGTGTAACAACATTCAATCCACATAACTTACTTGTCTAGTGGAAACAAGATTTTAAAATGTGCAAACATGTCCAAGTGAAGAATACAACCTTATTGTAGTGTGCTGTGGCTCTTAGGAGGTCAAGAGCAATCCAGTGTTGCTGATCACGGAAGAGGATCTGAAGCAAGCATCTGTGGTAACTGAAAATGTAGGGCTGTCAAAAAAAGAAAAGAAAGAAGTAGAGCGCAGGAAAAAAAATGCAGGTTTGAATCTTTTATAGTTGATTTCTAATTTAAACATTTGTGTTTTATGTGTATAAAGATATGTGCATTTGCATTGTCCTGTATACCTTATACAGTGTTGCAGCTACTGGAACTTTATTTCCCTGAGAGTACACACTGAAGGGATCATTAGTTATATCAAATCTAATCTACTCTGTGATTCATACTGTATATTATGGTAAATGTTTTCTCAGAGGGCAGTGGCACTGTAAAATCAAGTGGAGGAGGCAATGCCAGAGAATTCCGAACTCGTAAAACAAAGAAGAAGGGAAGAAAAGATGACGACAGCGATGAAGAAACCAGACCTTTGCAGAAAAGTATACACGCAAATCATTCTTACCTATGCCCGTGGCTGCTACTCTAACCTTTATAAACACACATACAGTCACGATCAAAAATTGACATACACTTGTAAAGAACATAATGTCATCGCTGTCTTGAGTTTCCAATAATTTCTACAACTCTTATTTTTTTGTGATAGAGTGATTGGTCACAAAAAACATTCATTAAGTTTGGTTCTTTTATGAATTTATTATGGGTCTACTGAAAATGTGACCAAATCTGCTGGGTCAAAAGTATACATACAGCAATGTTAACATTTGGTTACATGTCCCTTGGCAAGTTTCACTGCAATACGGCGCTTTTGGTAGCCATCTACAAGCTTCTGGCAAACTTCTGGTTGAATTTTGACCACTCCTCTTCACAAAATTGGTGCAGTTCAGCTATATTTGTTGGTTTTCTGACATGTGACCAACAAGTATGTGCTCCAATCACTCTATCACAAAAAAATAAGAGTTGTAGAAATGATTGGAAACTCAAGACAGCTGTGACATTATGTTCTTTACAAGTGTATGTAAACTTTTGACCACGTCCTGGTGTCCGTGGTCTGGTAAACTCCTGGTGCAGATAGCTACTGGGATAGTGTTTCTCCACCTAGCTCCTCTGTACTCAGCCATGCATTCATTTGTGTTTGTGCGTGCGATGACTGGGGATGTGGGTCATCGGGGTATTGTTTTTAAGTCTAAAGCACTTGGTGTTGCATTTCTTTTATATATGAAAAGCACTTTATAAGTAAAGTTTGACTGTAGTATGGAGTAGGGCTAGAATAAATAAGTTGTGCTTTCTTTCTACTCCTTTTCGGAAATATGTGTGTGGCTGTGGACTCGGGATGTAACTATTGTGACTTGGTATGCATGTTTAATTAAATAAATGTAAATGTCTTTACCCCTAAATTAGTTACTGCATGTCAACTGTCTTCATGCAAGATACAGTTAATTGTAGTTGCACAGCAACTAATTCTGGGGGTTTGCTTTCTCCACAGATCTTAGTAAAAAGCAACAAGCCTCGTTAATGACCCAGGAAGAAATACTAGCTGTGTTAGAAGAGCGGGTGACTGACTGTCCACAAGAAATCTGTTCTGAGCTGGCAGAGCTTTTAGTACGGTAATGCATATGTATTTGGCTTTTCTTCCTTTTGCATTTTCTCAAACTTCCAAGTTTAAGAGCAAACAATTCCCTTTCTCTGCAGGCCATTGAATAAAGCCTACCAGGAGGTGCTACAGAGTTTGTTCATGTCTAGCTCCAGCTTAATTTCAGGGGGCAACAAAAAGTCTGTTAAGGATCTGCAGGAGGAAATAACCAACCTGTACAACAACATCAGACTTTTTGAAAAAGGCGCACTTTTTTTCTCAGGTAAATTTACAGCTACAGTATTTACTCATTCCCCACATTTCAGCCACCACCATCAATAGCCACGTGTGCATGGGCAACATTTATTTAATCTTATCATAATTTGGATTAGAATGTTACTGTGTACATGGACCTTGAAAAAATTATCCGATTATGAAGTGCATTTTCATCCAAGACATGCACCTGGGGATAGGTTGATTGGCAACACTTAATTGACCCTAGTGTGTGAATGTGAGTGTAAAACTATTGAATTTGAATTATAAGGCACAGTCAGAAAACAAAGTCCTCGGATGGATTTATGACGTTTTTCCAATTGGTGACAACAGCGGATATCTCCCTAGATGGTAAAGATTTACCCGAAGACCTTTGCGTGAGCCTGCCATTGTAGTTGGACGTTGTAGTCAATATTGTACTTATTTTTCTCTATTGTCCTGTTGTGGGGCAGACTGGCTCGTTCATGCACATGCATCCTCCGCTGTTGCCATTTCAAATACAAAGTAGCATATAGTTTGAACTTATATCTGTCAGTAGATTCCATATGGAAGTACTAAAAACATGGCTGAAGGGGAGAAGACCCAGCCACGTGAATAAGACACAAACAGTGCATCCTAAAGTGACGGTCAGTTAGCGGTTTGAAGATCGTCTGTAAAACATAATCTGTGCAAAATTTTTTTTTTTTTTTCCAAATATTTTTATTGAATTTTGCAGACAATACTGCATAATGAATCATGGTAACAGCAAGTTGGAGTATCTGCACATTTTTCAATATATAACATAATAAACCCCATCCCTTACCATACCCACCCACTTAATTCCCAAGGTAATTGTTGCCTAGTGCCCACAACAAATATAGACACACATGAATATATGCAAACTTAGCTTCAATCTAACAAACTATATTGAAGTAAATAAAGAGTAAATAAGGTGAAATAAATAAATAAATAATACCTAAGATATGCAATAAAATATAACGTAAAAGTAAATAAACACAAGGAATGAGGGGGGGGGGGGGTCTTCAGCGGTCAGTTCTGTCTAAGTTGTGTTACCCGAATCGCTTGGGGTGATGTCAAGCTTGTCCCTAATAAGGTCCAGGAGGGGGCCCCAAGTTTTATGGAAAGATACCACAGATCCTTTCTGCGAGAACCGAAGCTTCTCTAATTGCAGACACCGCAAGACATCTTGTATCCAATTGTTATGGCTCGGCGGAGACGCAAGCTTCCATTTAAAAAGAATTGTGCGCCTAGCCAGCAGAGTCGTTAACGCAATGACATGACGAGCGGTTGCAGGTAAACCGTCCACCTGCGGAACGCCAAAAAGGGCAGTCAGCGGGCTGGGTGTTATTTTTCTATCAAGGGCCTGCCCGACAGTGTCAAAAATAGCCGACCAAAAACTTGACAGTTTTGGGCACGTCCAGAACATATGCAAATGGTCAGCTGGGGATTGTCTACAGCGGTTACAAGCGTCGCTATGGTTGGGGTATATTTTAGCCAGTCTAGCATTAGTGAAATGTGCTTTATGTAGTATCTTACATTGTATTAGGCCATGCCTAGCGCATATAGATGATGAATGCACCAGCCTCAAAGCTTCTCTCCACCGCCCGTCAGGTATAGGTGCCCCAAGGTCATGCTCCCAGGATTCTCTGGCAGGTGAAGTGTTGAGTGGATTCAGAAAGCAGATTTCATTATATATTACAGATATCAAACGTCGTTTGTCAGAGTCAAAGGAGAGAAACCGATCAATTTCTGCTTCTGGGGGGCGGTTGGGAAAATGGGGAAATTGTTTTTTAATAAAATGCCTTATTTGAAGGTATCGGAAGAAATGTGTATTAGGTATATTGTATCTTGTTGACAGAGAAGCGAACGAAGAGAACACTCCATCGTGGTACAGGTCGTTGAGGATTTTAAGGCTGTTAGTCGACCAGGTGCGAAACGCAGAATCAGAGCAGGCAGGGATAAAGGCGGGATTGTTCAAAATCGGAGCACCGCTGGAAGCTTTGTGCAGGCCATGATGTTTCCTAAATTGAGTCCAAATTTTAATAGTATTTTTAACAACTGGGTTTAGGGAGGTCCCCAATGAACATAAGGGTAGCTGTGAGCAAATCACCGCGTGCAGGGAACCATTAGACGATGCTACCTCTATGTGAGCCCAAGGTGGACAGGCGGCTGGGGAGTCGCAGCGGACCCAGTACAGAAGTTTATTGATATTGCAGGCCCAAAAATAATTTCTAAAGTTTGGAAGTGCTAGACCACCCTCCGTCTTAGGGAGCTGTAGAATGGCTTTCCTAAGGCGGGCTGGCCTGTTTTGCCAAATGAAAGCAAGAAGTTGTTGATCAAGGCCAACAAAAAATGATTTGTTGAGACATATAGGGATGTGTTGAAAGAGATATAAAAATTTCGGAAGTAAAATCATTTTTATGAGGTTAGTGCGGCCAACCAGGGAGAGGGGGAGGGCAGCCCACCTGGACAAGTCCGATTTACATTTGTCTAACAGTGCTTGAAAGTTTTTACGAAACAGCTCTGTGGGAGAATTCGAGACAAACACGCCCAGATATTTAAAACCGTCCTCCGAGATCCTAAAGGGGAATTGTGAGCGCGGGAGTGACCTTGCCAAATTATTCACAAAAAATAGTTCGCTTTTCTGAATATTCAGTTTGTACCCTGACAAGCGACCGAACTGATCTAGAATCGATAGTATATGGGGAAGCGAGGACGATGGGTCCGAAACGAACAACAGAAGATCATCTGCATATAGGGAGAGCTTATGAACCCGACCGAAACGAGTGATACCCTTAAATTCCTCCGAATTCTTAAGCCAAATAGCAAGCGGTTCAATGGCTATATTAAACAGCAAGGGTGAAAGCGGACATCCCTGCCGGGTCCCACGCTGGAGAGGGAAGTAAGCTGAACGGATGCCGTTAGTATGTACGGAGGCAAGCGGTGTCTCGTACAGGACTCTAACCCAAGAAATAAATTTAGGATCAAAACCAAATTTCTCCATAATAAAAAATAAATAGCCCCACTCCACCCTATCGAACGCCTTCTCCGCATCCAGCGCCACCACAACCTCCGGAGTATCAGATGGCGGAGTGAGAACTATGTTCAACAATCTTCTGGTATTGAAGAATGGATGTCTCCCCAGCATGAAGCCTGTCTGATCGGCCGAAATTATTGAGGGCATCACGGTTTGAAGACGCGTAGAGAGGACTTTCGCCAGAATCTTACAGTCCACATTCAAAAGCGAGATCGGTCTGTAGCTACCACAAGAGGTAGCATCCCTGTCTTTCTTAAGAAGTAATGAAATGGAAGCCTCTGACAGAGTCCCTGGTAAGCGGCCGGCGTTGAAGGAATCATTGAACATTCTTGCTAAAATGGGGGATAACAGTAATGAGTAAGCCTTGTAAAATTCAACTGTGAAGCCATCAGGACCGGGCGACTTTCCATTTTGCATAGATCGAATTGCCTCCTGTATCTCTGACGAGGAAATGGGTCTACCCAGCTCCCTGGCAATGTTTACATCAATGCAAGGATATGTTAATGAATCGAGGGGGTTGGGGCAAATCGCGGAGATAGGAGAACATTCAGAAGTGTATAATTTAGTGTAAAATTCAGAAAAACATTTATTAATATCAACTGGATCAGAAGTATAACTACCATCGGGTAGTTTAATTTTGGGAATCGACCGCGATGCGCAAGCAGCCCTGGCCCGTTGAGCTAAAAGTCGGCCGGCCTTGTCTCCATGTTCATAGAAGCATTGTTTGGATTGTCGCAGTTGTCTTTCTACTATGTGCGTCATAAGCAGGTCATGTTCCGAATGTAGCAGAATACGTTTTTTATACAGGGATGGAGATGGACAAACAGCGTATACATTGTCGAGGTCGAGGAGTTCTTTAGCAATTTCCGTCAGCCTAGCCCTCTCAGTCCTCCTCATCCTGGAAATATAAGCGATCACCTGTCCCCGGACAGTAGCCTTAAGTGCTTCCCACAAGATGCTATTTTCAATGTCAGGGGTGTCATTAAACTCAATATAGGTACGAATTTCTGTTTCAACAAAATCTTTGAACTTAATGTCCGAGAGCAAGTGAGAGCTGAACCTCCACATTGTGCGGCCGGTCACACCTTGCGGAAATTTAATGTCGACTGAGATTGGCGCGTGGTCAGAGACGGCTATCGGGTGGTAGTCGCATGCGCTAATACAATGCAAGAGATTGTTATCTATTAAAAAGAAATCAATACGGGAAAACGAATGGTGAACGTGTGAGAAGAATGAAAATGCCTTCCCATGCGGGTTCCTGAATCTCCAGGGATCTGAAAGTCCTACTTGGTTTGCATAAGATGACACAGCCTCTGCTGCTTTGGATAGTGTATTTCGAGTATGGGAGGATCGATCAAGAATCGCATCCTGGACTAAGTTAAAATCCCCGCCTACGATTATGCGGTGGCTATCGACGTTGGGGATCCTAGCAAAAAGTCTTGTGAAAAAAGTGTCATCATCCCAGTTAGGTGCATACACAGAGACTAAAATTACGGGTTTGTTCTGTAATGTGCCCGAAACCACAACATAGCGACCTTCATTATCTTCTATAACGTCTGCTGGCTCAAACATAACACGCTTATGGATAATTATGGCCGAACCTCTAGCCCTAGCAGAAAATTTGGAATGGAATAAGTGGCTCATCCAAGACCTCTTAATACGGAGAATTTCTGATGTCTTCAGGTGTGTTTCTTGCAGAAACATAATGTCCCCTTTAAGATGCTGCAGCCGAGTTAAGACTTTACCAATTTTGACAGCGTTGTTCATGCCCTTGGTGTTCCAAGAGATGATACGCACTCCGCCACTCGTCATCCTACCAGCATCCGCCATCTATTAGACCCCAACAGTAAATCTGTGTGACACGCCTTAGACCCCACGGGGAGGGACGGGAGGGAGAGAGGGAAGACATAGCAGCAAAAAAATAAAAATAACAAAATAGTACAAAACACCAAACTAGTAATGACAGAAAGACACATTTCAACAAACCCCAACAGATTAGAATGCAATTACCCTTACTACCCACCCTAAATAAGAACCTTATCTGAGCTCTCTCGCTCTTACTTAGCCTAACTTGACTAATGTTAACTTCCGGAGTCTCCTCCCTTACAGTAGCAGTAATGAACTCCATAAAGCGAAATAAGAATTTAAAGTGAGCCTACTATCATGAGACGCATCCCAACCTGAGTGTATAGTAATATAGGAAATATTAAACCGAAATAAACAAACAAGGCACATACCGAAATGTACAGTGCACTGCACCAGTAGCTTTAGTGATGTTTTTTGGACCAAGGAGTGCCTCATAATGTGCATACGAATAACTAGTTCGGATTAAAACAAATTAGGATGCATAATCAAAATGTGTTACAAATAGCTTGGCCCCTCAGGAAAAAGAAGAAAGAACGCCCGGTACGGAGCGGAACAAACAAACAGACCAAAAATAGTTACGACCATCCATGTTGGAAATTATGTGACCACCGTTAGCCAGTGTGTAAATTGCAACACTCAAACATTGCTTCCTATTATGAACACACGTCTAAAATGGTGGTCAAGGTTTAGAACAGCAAAACAAACAAAGGCCCACAATGTCCACAGTGAATGTAAAGTTATCATAAGTCAGGCCTCTGAAAAAGTTGGAACTTACAGTCTTTATTCCAGGAGCTGCACAGTCCTGGTGCAAATTGTTGTCATGTCCAGACGTATTTTAGTGGTAAATAGCCATCCAAGCCCATCAGGTATCTTGCGTGCGGATTGATGTCAAGAAGTCCTCAGCCTCTGTAACCGATCCGAGTCTCTTCTTACCACCATCCTTCGTTACTATGACAAGCCTGGCCGGGAACAGTAATGCTGGTCGTAGGCCCATTTGGTAGAGCTTCGGCATCACATCGCGGTATTTTTGGCGTTGTTCCACCACTTCAGGTGCGTAGTCCTCGAAGATGGCGACGGGGTACCCTCGGTATTGTAGCTTGCCTCTCCTGGCCCTGGCCTCGCGGATAATTCTCTCCTTCACCTGGTACTTGTGTAGCCGTATCAGAACGGGCCTTGGTCTCTGGTCTGGCTTCGGCTTGCTAGCGAGTGTTCGATGAGCCCAGTCGCACTCCGGCGGTGATTCAAAGAAATCCTCGTCAAAAATCTCCTTCAGTAGTTCCGCAAAAAAGGTAGTTGGACGTGGCCCCTCCACGGACTCTGGTATGCCGACCACTCGGATGTTGTTTCGCCGACTCCGGGATTCGAGGTCGCTAACTTTAGCACGTAGCTTAGCCTCGATGTCCGTTAGCTTAGCACATGTTGCTTCCAGTGCTAGCAGGCGTTCATCTTGCAAAGTAGCATTTTCTTCGAGTGAGGTAATTTTCTGAGAGTGTTCAGAGACCTTGGTGTGTACCTTATCAATCTTTGTCTCGAGTGTAGAAATTGCTGTCCTGAAGTCCGTGGAGAGGGCCTGGCGGTGTTCTTCCAGAAGCTTAGCTATAGCCGACATACTGACTTCACCGGCACCTCCGTCGGAAGAGCTAGGTCCGGCCCCGGTATCTCTGGCGTTCCGCTTCGTCGAGTGAGTTGGCATTTCTTGCCGGTTGCAACTCCGGAGTAATATATTCACCCGCTCGCTGGCTTTGTTTATGGAGTTTTAAAAGAGTGGCAATGTAAAAAGTTGTGGGAGGGAGACTCAACACGTGTCTACTCCATCTTGCCCAGAATCTGTGCAAAATTTTGACCAAGAAACCACCATTACATGTTATGTAGAGGAAGTGTTTTAAATGAAAACAAATAATAATTAGAATATTACCCTTTAAAATTCACATCAGCAGTGACTTCTTGCACCCATAAAACGTTGCCAATGGTAACATTAGTAAAGCTGTAAACGAATTTGGCAGTTTCTAAGTAAAAGGTTTAAAATTGAAAGTCTCTGCATAAACATCCATAAATATTGAGCTTTCTTAACAGGTAGTGGCAAATCTATTTCTGGTGGACAAAATTCATTCATGGCACAGTTCTTTCACATACGCTACACATTATCCATTTACAACTGCTTTTTTGATGTCATTGTACACAATGTCTTCAATGTCAGATATATCAGATCCAAGGATTAGAGTGTGACAGTTATGTTTCCTTTCCATCCTTACAGAGGAATCCCAGGTCCCCATTGCCAAGCATGTCTTAAAAACAATATGTACAGACATTACCAACATTCTGGTCAACTTCCTTGCCGCTGACTTGATGATGTCAGTTGAGAACCCTTGCACCATAACCAATGAGGTCAGAGGAAAGCTTTGTCTACTTCGTTTTTACAGCTTTTTTTTCTGCAAATGTGCTTGTGCCAGCGTTGTTTTTGTCACCCATCATAGTTTTTGTCTAAGTCTTTTGGATGAAAATGCTTGAGTTTTAGTCACATTTTAGACATTTCTGTATGTGCTAGTTTTAGTTGACGAAAACTGTTTTAGCCGAGTAATTTTAGTAAAATAAAAATAACCAAGCTATAATAATAATGGATTACATTTATATAGCGCTTTTTTCAAGTGGCTCAAAGCGCTTGACTGAGAACCCATTATTCATTCATTCCAAATTCACACCTTAAAGGCCTACTGAAATGATTTTTTTTTATTTAAACGGGGATAGCAGATCCGTTCTATGTGTCATACTTGATCATTTCGCGATATTGCCATATTTTTGCTGAGAGGATTTAGTAGAGAAC
This sequence comes from Entelurus aequoreus, assembly GCF_033978785.1. Classification (NCBI taxonomy): domain Eukaryota; kingdom Metazoa; phylum Chordata; class Actinopteri; order Syngnathiformes; family Syngnathidae; genus Entelurus; species Entelurus aequoreus. The sequence goes on from NC_084734.1 coordinate 25,355,302, forward strand.
ATCGATGATAAAGTTTGCAACTTTTGGTCGCTGATAAAAAAAAAGCCTTGCCTGTACCGGAAGTAGCGTGACGTTGCAGGTTGAAGGGCTCCTCACATTTCCCCATTGTTTACACCAGCAGCGAGAGCGATTCGGACCGAGAAAGCGACGATTACCCCATTAATTTGAGCGAGGATGATAGATTCGTGGATGAGGAACGTGAGAGTGAAGGACTAGAGTGCAGTGCAGGACGTATCTTTTTTCGCTCTGACCGTAACTTAGGTACAAGGGTTCATTGGATTCCACACTTTCTCCTTTTTCTATTGTGGATCACGGATTTGTATTTTAAACCACCTCGGATACTATATCCTCTTGAAAATTTATAGTCGAGAACGTGAAATGGACATTCACAGTGACTTTTATCTCCACGACAATACATAGGTGAAGCACTTTAGCTACTGAGCTAACGTGATAGCATCGTGCTTAACTGCGAATAGAAACAAAAGAAATAAGCCCCTGACTGGAAGGATAGACAGAAGATCAACAATACTACTATCAGGAGACACAGAACCAAACACTGGACCTGTAACTACACGGTTAATGCTGTGCCACCTGTCGAAGCCTAGCAATGCTGTTGCTAACGACGCCATTGAAGCTAACTTAGGTACGGGACCTCGTCAGAGCTATGATAAAAACATTAGCGCTACACCTACGGCAGCCCTCATCTGCTCATCAACACCCGTGCTCACCTGCGTTCCAGCGATCGACGGCGCGACGAAGGACTTCACCCGATCATCGATGCGGTCGGCGGCTAGCGTCGGATAGCGCGTCTGCTATCCAACTCAAAGTCCTCCTGGTTGTGTTGCTGCAGCCAGCCGCTAATACACCGATCCCACATACAGCTTTCTTCTTTGCAGTCTTCATTGTTCATTAAACAAATTGCAAAAGATTCACCAACACAGATGTCCAGAATACTGTGGAATTTTGCGATGAAAACAGAGCTGTTTGTATTGGGATACAATGTGTCCCAATACTTCCGGTTCAACCATTGACATCACGCGCAAACGTCATCATACCTAGACGTTTTCAAGCGGAAGTTTCCCGGGAAATTTAAAATTGCACTTTATAAGTTAACCCGGCCGTATTGGCATGTGTTGCAATGTTAAGATTTCATCATTGATATATAAACTATCAGACTGCGTGGTCGGTAGTAGTGGGTTTCAGTAGGCCTTTAATGGTGGTGAGCAACATTTGTAGCTACAGCTACCCTGGGGTAGACTGATAGAAACGTGGCTGCCAGTTTGCGTCAATGGCCTCCCCGACCACCACCAAACATTCATTCACATTCATACACCAGTGTGTCAGGGCACAGGAGGCAGAGTGGGTGAAGTGTCTTGCCCAAGGACACAATGGCAGTGACTATGATAGTGGATTAGTACCAGGATCCTAAAGTTTCAGGACAGCCGCTCTACCATATGAGCCACGCTGCCTCAAAACAATAGCTTGATGATAAGGGCCAATCCCAGTACATTCCCTCTCCCTAATTTTTAGCCCTATTCCTACATTTTGTGCGTTTCCGTGAAGGTAGTGGTATTCCAATGACTCTTTGCATGTAGGGGTAGTGGGCATAACGAGGGGTAAGGGGTACAAATCTAGCCCTTCAGAGGTAGGGATTTCAGATGCTGACTCGCTTAGGTAGGGGCCGGGAAAATTCCACAATTTCTGCACAAGTTACACGTTAGTTTGTAACGTTAGCCAGCGAGCCACGCTAGCTAACTGAATGATAAAAAACGATCTCATCCTATGCTGCCGGGTTTGTTGTTTCATGGTGGGACTAGGGTTGTACAGTACACCGCTACTGATAAAGGACTGCAAAACTAATGAATTAAAAAAATACCGGTAGTTATTTTTCATCCACATATGCTGCCGTGCGGCGGTGATTTTGCTGAGCCGAGACGCACCGCATTTGTGTGTCAAAACGCACACATTGAGTGTATACAAGCGGAAAAGTGTTGAAAGGAATATAGACCAAAAAAACGGCAAGTCTACTGGTTAACAACAAGGGTGCGTGAAAGGCAGTATGAAGGTTTTTGGCCTTCAAAACTATCAATAAAAGGTGACACTTTAAACACAGAAGCGTGGCGCTGCTCTAAAACATGCCTCACCAAATGTGTTCTTACTTGGGTAAAAATAACAAATATATTTAGATCTGCACAAGAAGTTTAAAGAGTGGCAAGTAATATAATTAACAGCTTACCCCGTGCACATATGGATATGTAGATTCTGCTTGGCTTGTTGAAAATTATTAGCGAGATAGCTAAAGACTTTTTTTTATATTTTGGTCTCTGCACATTCACTGGGAAAATGTTGGAAATGCCGTGAAAAACTTTACCTAAGTTTGGGGCTTGCATTTATAGTTACTTGGGAATGCATATGAACAAAAGACAGATTTTGAATATTTATGAATTATGCATATTTCTTAGCATTAAATCTTTAATGTTTGCCTTCAGGTAAGAGTAAAAATGTTGGGCAAACTGCCGGATGAGCTCAGAGTACCCCTGATGACGCTGCACAACTGTCTTAATGGCAAAGTAAGTATGTAGCCTGTCACCAACTCTGCACACTGATACTGTGTTTAATTTGTAACAGGTTATCAATTTAAAAATAAAAGTAAAGTTAAAAAAAAAAGTATGATTATTGTACAGGGGCTTTCACTTCCTCCTGCTCTTTTATAGCAGCCAACACCTTAAAAAAAACAACTTCCATCACAATTTTGGGAAAGGCTCTTACAAAATCAATAATTTAAGTCTGTGTGTATATCAAAAAATGCTGGGGGGGCATGCTTGCTTTGATGTGAATATGCAGCAAGGGTAAGCAGTGCCCTATCCATTTCTACTTCCCAGACAATCGACGAATTTCTGAAAAATCTCGAGATCTCTGCAGAAGTGTGTGGCTTCATGCTAAAGAAGGCGGACAAGAAAAAGGAAAGGTAGTAATGATTGTCCAATTTCTGTTTTTGAGCCTGACTGTTAATATGGACTTGGGTTATTTGTTTGTATTTTTTAGACAAGCCATACTACTGCATCGCCAGACTCTGATTCAGCAGTTGATGGAGACCGAGGACCCTGCTCTGGTCCTCCATCTCACCAGTGTGCTGTTGTTTCAGGACAGCACTCATTGCATCCTACACGCTCCGGGACGCTGTGTACCAAATATTATTGGCACCCTCACAGGCCGGATACCCGTGGTACGTGCCTTACTCTGTTGATTGCTTTATACACCTCTACCTACCATTTCATCATTCTGTCCATTCATTCATTTGCTAAACTTCTTGTCCTCATTCATCCGTGTCTGACCTTGGTCAGTGTCTTCAACTGCGTTCATTTGGAGGTTGATTTTCAGGTGTTAATTTCGTTAAGTAATAATTTTCATCCTAGTTATCGCCAACAACCTATTTTCCCCTGATGACAATAAGATGATAACGAATCAAAACAAAATGCACGTTGACTAAGACAATAACCAAATTAACTGAAATTTTTGTTGATGAATAAATCGAGACAAAAATGTTAGCAGAAACAAAAACTAATAGTAGATGGGTGGGACAAGTTGGGATTATATCCAATCACCTCTAACAGTACATACGAAAGTTAGTTACAAAGGGGAGCCAATCAAATGTTTTTCCTTATGAGATGAGGAAGTTGAATTTTTCACTGCAAAAACAATGTGTGGATTTAACATGTTCCATATCGTAATATGTGTACACCTGGGAGAAACTGACACATTTTATTTTTGACACTATGATGCCATCAGCAGGCGAGTCATCATGTTATCTACACCAAGGTTTTTTTTTAACTTTTTGACATGTGGGCCCATCTTTTCCACCCACTCAAATATTAACACTGAATTATTCATCTTACTCTTGATTTTACGCATTTTCAATAATTATTGCTTACCTACTTACAGTTTACAACTTCAAAAGTTATCTATTAACACGTCAACTTTAGGCTTAGGTCAGGCTGATTGGAAAAACAAGTTCTAATTAAATACACAGAAAGGGACTCATAAATAACTGACAAAAAATGTATTTACCTGTCGTGCCAAACCGTAATAAACTGAATTAAGCGATGGACGGGCCCGACTTTGACGGCACATAAAATCCAAACCGGAGCAGTAATTAAAACTCTTTGGTCAACTTTTAATCAAAAGGGTTCAATCTCTCTCCTGTGCTAGTTTGTAGCTGACAAGACAAACGCGCTCAGAGAAAATAATGTTTGAAAAAAAGTGACCGGTTTTTACAAAACTTTTGTTTTGAAGGGGGAATTGCAAACTTCCTGTTGATTTTTGCTGGGGGTTGTCAGTGTATGAAATGTAGGTCTAAGTGAGACCTACATAGAGGTTTTTGTTTCATGTCTATATGACATTCCTACTGGAAGTTACAGGCAGTTTTATGAGTAGTTGTGTCTGTGTTTTCTTCCTAAGGGGCGCTAGAGCGCAATTTTGAGTTTTGGGGTTGGTTTTTTTTATTAAATCGCAATTTTTGCCAGTCCTGATGTGTGTGTCCAGTTTGGTGAGTTTTGAAGCATGTTAATTACAGCTCAAAGAGGCAAAAGTGACTGTTTTTACTAAACTTTTGTTTTGAAGGGGGAATTGCCAACTTACTGTTGATTTTTGCTGAAAGAAGTCAATGTATGAAATCTAGGTCTAAGTCAGACCTACATAGAGGTTTTTGTTTAATGTCTCTACGACATTCCTATTGGAAGTTACAAGCAGTTTTGTTTGTGTTTTTTCCTAGGGGGCACTAGAGCGCAATTTTGAGTTTTGGGGTTTGGTTTTTTATTAGATGGCAATTTTCGCCAGTCCTGATGTTTGTGTCAAATATGGTGAGTTTTGAAGCATGTTAAGGGGGTCAAATTACAGCTCAAAGAGGTGGCGGAATAATAATAATAATAATAAAGAATAAAACCTTACAATAGGGTCCTCTGTCCCAAAGGGACTAATAATTAACGAATATGTTTCTTAACTTAACTGTCAATAAAATTTGTCTAAGGCTTTCGACATGGTAAATCGTGTGGACCTTACTGTTTAAATGCAGATGCGCTGCTAAATTCATTCGCATGATTGAACTACTACATTATGGCATGAAGGCCACCGTACTGACTGGAACTAATTCTAAAAATGAGGCATTCGACTTTACTGCTGGAGTCAAACAAGAATATGTCATTTCACCTACTTTGCTCATTTCTGTGATCCTCCATCTAGTCAAAGACAAGCTACCTGATGGCATTAGGATTGTCTATAGAATGGATGGGAACTTGTTACACCTTAGACTAAAAGCAAAGACCAAGACTTCTAGAACGTTTGTCATGGAACTCCAGTATGTCAATGACAACGTGCTGACGACCTTCAGATCATCTGGAGTGTTTTGATCGAAACCTACGAAACCCTTGGCCTTGAGCTAAACATAAAGACGACCAAAGTAATGTTCCTTAGAGCTACTAAAACTTCTGAATTTGAACCGCATTTAAATCCCCAATTTAAAATTAAGAACGCAGTTCTGGAAAATGTACAGCCACCTCTCGGTGAATGCCAATATTGACGTGGAAGTGAAGCATAGTCTTTGGATCGTTTAGAAAATGAGTATTTGAGAATTAAAGTTAAGTTAAAAGTTAAAGTACCAATGATTGTCACACACACACTAGGTGTGGTGAAATTTGCCCTCTGCATTTGACCCATCCCCTTTTTCACCCCCTGGGAAGTGACGGGAGCAGTGAGCAGCAGCGGTGGCCGCGCCCAGGAATCATTTTTGGTGATTTAACCCCCAATTCCAACCCTTGATGCTGAGTGCCAAGCAGGGAGGTAATTGGTCCCATTTTTATAGTCTTTGGTATGACTCGGCCGGCGTTTGAACTCACAACCTACCGATCTCAGGGCGGACACTCTAACCACTAGGCCACTGAGTAGGTCAGGTGACCTAATCTGGGCTAAGGTCTCTCTGTGTGGTCTTAGCAGACTCTTCTTTGCTGCCTGAACCCTAACATTGTCTGGATGTGTTGCAGGACAATCACCAGCTACTTAGTCTCTATCAGAGCCTGGTGGTGAAACAATTGACGAGCCAGAGTCAAAGAAGGAAGCAGCAGGAGGAGGCAGAGGAGTCAGATGAGGAGACACAAAGGATCGTAACGCAGTTCAAGCATTTGACGCCTCAACTCAAGGAGCTGGTGCTAACCCAGCAGAAGGCACCTGTGAGTGAGGAGTGATCCCTTTCACAACAAATAATAGAATATACAGTATGAGCCTGATTTACTAAAGGTTTGCGTGTACTAAGACATGTGCAAACCTGATAGCACGCGCAAAGCTGATCTACTAAACGTGTGCAAAGTGGATTGCATGTGTTAAGTGAGCAGAATAAGGCTTGCCATCCATTTTGCGTCTCTGTCTTCATTACTATGCTGATCATCAAACGCCCACAATACAGGGAGAAGAAAATGCAAATATAATTATTTAGCACGCGCAATGTGATTTATCAACACCCATCACTGTTTTGCGAGCACTATTTAGCGTTTTATACGTGTGAGAAGGATGTGCAAACTGACACAGTTTCACACACGGCTGCAGGATCAAATGATAAATGCAGCAATGTACAAAATAAATTTAGACATTGTCTATTCAGCAATTTCCTTTTATAATTTTAGAGCTGCTGGATGACTTGTGGGGCTGATTACAATTAATTCAATTTATATTTTGGTGTCTGCTGGCATTTTTTTTTTTTTTTAAATGTCATTAGGTTTTTTTAATTTAGGAAGTATGTTACTATAATATATCTCCTACATGTAAAAAACGTCTTTCATTGTGTATTTTTTGCGGTCGAGTCATTCCAGTCGCACGAATGCGCTGATGATGGAATCCACAGCCTCAATCACAGAATTAAAGTGTCATTGTGCTGATTGTTTGTTGTCTAGATTGTGATTCAGAAAAATTGTTACAGATTGTTGATGTGTGCTACCGGTTCAACACATCGCACACATGTAGCATGATAACATGAATGTGGAGAAAATGATTGTCTCTTTGATAACAGCCCCGCATGCACGCTGAATCTTCATTTGAATAAGGCGTCTGCACCACGTTTAAATTGCACACGCAGTCTTAGTAGATCACACTCATGGTACATGATATTTTAATTTTTTGCACACGCTGTTTAGCGCGTTGTATTTGGATCTTAGTAAATCAGGCCTTATGTGTATGTATGTATGTACTAGTGATGTCAAACAATTGAAATATTTCATTGTGATTATGACATTTTGACCACAGCTAACTCATAATTAATGGTGATAATCGCATTCTTTTTTATGTACTTTTTGTCACCAGACAGATTTTAGGTTGTTTATTACTCTCATCAAGGGACTGGACAATTATTTTGATGTCTGCATATGTTTGTTTATTAGACATTGTGCTTTTTTACACAGCTCAACCCAACACGAACACACTCTTTTACACGCGTGCACACACACACACACAGTTTAGTACCTGTGAAGTGTGTGTGCACACCTGTAAGGAGCGGTGCGGTGTAGTGTGATGTGAGTGGGAGCTGGGCAAGTTGAGCTGGGTTAGCGTGAGTTAGCAAACTAAAAGTGTTGAGCAGCTCCGATTGTGTAATTGTTCTCACTGAGTGTAATTGCTAATAAAGTGTCTGAGTGCATTTGTGACTGTCTTTACTTCTCCCCTGCAGGTCAGTACAATACTCAGCTTACTGGTGGACTTTTCGGCGTGCTCCTGTCTGTATCGGGCCAGGGTTTTTTCTTTAGTGATACCACTGGTTTTCTTTCCAATCCGATACCGAGTAAAATTCTATCTGGTATTGAGCTTGAACTGATACTTGATGCAAATATACTCATGTGTCAAGTACATTTTACAAAGTATTGTACAGTATTTCAAATAACAGCTCATTGCATAAAGAATACTAAAACAAAAAAGGTATTTATTAGTTTAAACTTACCTAAATAAATGTAGGCTATTCTGCCAGTGAGAGATTAGTGTAGTGTCATTATACAAAACATCTCATAAATGTAGTTACTTTCACTGTTTAATCCTGTTTATGACACATCATCTTCAATGACTTAAGTATCAAAAGTATTGATATTTTGATTCAAGAATCGATGGGGCATAAGTGTGTGGGCAGACGGTTGCACACAAGGTGTCAAAATAGTGCCGTTAAAGGGAATTACCGTTAACTTGTAATTATTGCGTTACTTTTGACAGGCCTAGTATTTGGAAATGTTGGCGCCAAGTAGCGCCAACATCTCCAGCCACCACCGAACATTCATACACGCCTTGAGAGGTGCTGCAAAGAGGAATGGGCAAAACTGCCCAAAGATAGGTGTGCCAGGCTTGTGGCATCGTATTCAAAAATACTTGAGGTGGTAATTGCTGCCAAAGGTGCATCAACAAAGTATTGAGCAAAGGCTGCGAATACTTACGAACATGTGATTAAGGTTTTTAATTTAAATAATAAATAAAACATTGTGAGGGGGGAAAAAATGACCATTTTGGAATAAGGCTGTATCATAACAAAATGTGAAAAACGTGGATGCTCTGTACCTGACAGGAAATTGAATCCACATGTTTGCAGATATTTTGTCTGGCACCACTGTCAGCAGCACTAAATAGTACTCACTGAAAAATAAGTGTGTGTGTGACACAGGTGAGGAGGGAGGGGACTTTGGGATGCTGATGTGTGCTAGAATCTCCAAGAGAAATCCTCGTCTCCGACATTGGGAACTACAAGACTGGAAAAAGGTGTTGACCCAGAAGTACCGTATTTTTCGGAGTATTAGTCGCACCGGCCGAAAATGCATAATAAAGAAGGAAAAAAACATATATACGTCGCACTGGAGTATAAGTCGCATTTTTTGGGGAAATGTATTTGATAGAACCCAACACCAAGAATAGACATTTGAAAGGCAATTTAAAATAAATAAAGTGAACAACAGGCTGAATAAGTGTACGTTATATGACGCATAAATAACCAACTGAGAACGTGCCTGGTATGTAATGTAACATATTATGGTAAGAGTCATTCAAATAACTATAACTTATAGAACATGATATACGTTTACCAAACAATCTGTCACACCTAATCGCTAAATCCCATGAAATCTTATACGTCTAGTCTCTTACGTGAATGAGCTAAATAATGTTATTTGATATTTTACGGTAATGTGTTGATAATTTCACACATAAGTCGCTCCTGAGTATAAGTCGCACCCCCGGCCAAACTATGAAAAAAACTGCGACTTGAAAAATACGGTATTACTCAAAAGCCAACGTCTACTTACAGTATGTGTGACCACTTCTGTCAACAGAGAATTTGAGAAATGTGTCCCTTTATGTCTACGTGTATTGTTATACAATATCAATTTTACTGTTGTGTTACCATATTTGAGATTGTGTCAAAAATCCACACAACAAAGTGGCAACAAATGTGTTCATTTGTGAACAAATTTTTTTTTACAATCATTGTAGCTGAGATAGGCTCCAGCGACCCCAAAATGGACAAGCGGTAGAAAATAGATGGATGGATGGATGAATAAAAATTTGTGGGCAAAATTGTTTAAAAATTCAGTTAAATTATATCCATCCATTTTCTACCGCTTGTCCCTTTTGGGGTCGCGGGGGGTGCTGGAGCCTATCTCAGCTGCATTCGGGCGGAAGGTGGGGTACACCCTGGACAAGTCGCCACCTCATCACAGGGCCAACACAGATAGACCGACAACATTCACACACTAGGGCCAATTTAGTGTTGCCAATCAACCTATCCCCAGGTGCATGTTTTTGGAGGTGGGAGGAAGGGAACCCACGCAGTCACAGGGAAAACATGCAAACTCCACACAGAACTCGGGACTACTCAGGACCTTGGTATTGTGAGGCACATGCACTAACCCCTGTGTCACCGTGCTACCTTTAAATTATAGTGTTTTAAAATGTAGTGTATACAAATTAAGTGCGGAAAGCAATCGTTTTTGGCCGATGAGATGTCAAGTTTGCAGATTTCTGCACTGAATTTTTATACACTGAATTTTAAAACAGTTTTCAAACGCACAACTTTTCATTCAATAAAATTGTCAGCATAATTACATGCAAAAAATTTAGTTAAATAATTTCAATGTCCAAAAAAACTTTTGCAATAAAAAAACACATAACCTTGATAATATTTTCTTCTTCCATGGAAGACTGTGTTGTCAAACTTGAAACATCCTTTGTTGCTCATTCTCCTTCCTCCTCTGCCACCACCATGCATCCCTGAGGGAAATGTTTGACTAGAAATGTCTTCTGTCTGGCTGCACTCTAACATTCAGACCTGATTGATGGCTTGCTGCAGGGATGGTTGTCCTTCTGGAAGGTTCTCCTCTCTGCTGTAGCTCTGAAAGAGTGACCATCGGGTTCTTGGTCACCTCCCTGACTTGGGCGCTTCTCCCTGATCGCTCAACTCTAGGAAGGTTCTGGTGGTTCCACACACTTACACATGATGGAGGCCACTCTGCTCATGGAGACCTTGTACCTGTTCCCTACCCCACATTTGTGCCTCGAGACAAGTCCTTTGACTTAATGCTTGGTTTGCTCTGCCACACACTGTCACCGCCTTATAAAGAGAAGACAAGTGTGTACCTTTTCAAGGTGGACTTCAATGAAGCTGCATGAACATCTCAAGGATGATCAGCTGTGACAGGTTACACCTGAAGTCACTTTTGAGCTGTGAATACTTGTGTGCATGTGGTTTCTTAGTTTTGTATTTTTAATAGATTTGCAAAAAAACAAAAACGTTTTCACCTTGTCATTATTGAGTAGAATTTTGAGCACAAAACTGAATTCATTAAATTTTGGAAAAAGCAGTGATAGGCAAGCTACCTGGAAAATATAGTACACTAAGCTACAAGTTACCCTCGATTTAATGTAGCTAAGCTACCGACAAAAGTAGCTTGCTATTGTACATTAAAGCTACACACACACGTACATACAAATATGTATATAAATTAATATATATACATGTATATATATATATATATATATATATATATATATATATATATATATATATATATATATATATATATATATATATATATATATATATATATATATGTGTATATATATATATATGTATATATATAAATATATATATATATATGAATATATATATATATATATGTATATATATATATATATATGTATATATATATATATATATATATATATATATATATATATATATATATATATATATATATATGTATATATATATATATATATATATATATATATGTATATATATATATATATATATAATATATATATATATATATATATATATATATATATATATATATATATATATATATATATATATATATATATATATATATATATATATATCCAGGCCCGGCCCTAACCAATCTGGCGCCCTAGGCAAGATTTTAGGTGGCGCGCCACAGACAGGTTACTATCACATTCTGTAACAGACAAATAATTTAATGTAGGCTAACGTTACCTACCTGCTACCTCTGTCTTTTTCTCGTTTCTCCCCTTCTTTTCTCCCCTGGGCACCTGACAGTTTTGGCCGTTTTGACATCTTGTGTTGATTTTTTTGATGTGGTGACATCCAAAAAGAGTCATGATACGGGAAGGGAGGGGGCGCACCGTGCCGGGGGAGGGGGGGCGTAATGTTGTAACAAATAATATTTCTATTAAATAGGCTTTACTTTGCATTTTAATTAACGTGGGATTATTTTATGTATTTAGAAATAATAGTACCAACTTTTTTTTTTTCCTCCAACATTTGTGGCACTGGCGTGGCGCCCCCTGATGGACGGCGCCCTTAGCATTTGCCTATACGGCCTATGCCACGGGCCGGCCCTGTATATATCAGTGGCGTGCGGTGACGTTCATGTCAGGTGAGGCACTGACTTCATCACAGTCACATTTACAAACATGTGAACCCTAAAGAGTATCTTATTCACAATTTGATTGGCAGCAGTTAACGGGTTATGTTTAAAAGCTCATACCAGCATTCTTCCTTGCTTGGCACTCAGCATCAAGGGTTGGAATTGGGGGTTAAATCACCAAAAATTATTCCCAGGCACGGCGCCGCTGCTGCCCACTGCTCCCCTCACCTCCCAGGGGGTGAACAAGGGGATGGGTCAAACGCAGAGTACAAATTTCACCACACCTAGTGTGTGTGTGACAATCATTGGTACTTTAACCTAACTTTAACTTTACACTTACAAACTGTAGCACACAATAAAGCACATTTAATTAAAAAAAAACCTTATTATGGTCTTACCTTTACTTATAAATGCGGGAGCGTTGTGAATGAATGAAATATGAAATCCGCGCTGCATACCTAATGTTGTGTCCCTGTTCATGGCTCCTCCGGCGCGCCGCGCGAGCATTGTTGTTTTTGCACTTTTTGGCTTCTTGTTAAGTGACTTTTTTTGGGTGGATTCCGTCTTGCACGTGGAGGGTTTGGGTGTGGGCTTTGGTTGGTGTGGCGCTCCCGTCGGGCGGTGCATTCTGCGGCAGGAGTGTTAACCGGCACCAGGAGGCGGGGTTATGAGGCGAGCCTCACACAGTGTGTCTTGGCAGCAGTTTTATGATCGCTCAGCACTAAAAATACGTTACACACATACATTGTTGACAAAATACACTGTACATTATATACCTCAGCTAACTAAACTATGGAAATGTATAATATAATTCATATAGCAATACGGTCTCACTGCACAGCAGGCCAGCAGTTAGCCGAGTCATTGCGCAATCCATGTTGAGGGCGAGGCACAACGCAGTGACGTGCCTCAACTGGCTGCTGATCACCGCACCGTCTCTTCTCAGTATTTGAACGGCAAATGTGAAAATAAAAATAAAAATAATCTAAAACTGGTGAAGTTAAATGGAAAATAACTTTAGTATAATCACTGGATACATATAACAATTTAATGTTGTTTTTTTTTCTTTTTACTTTTTTTTTCTTTCCATGATGGCAGGTGAGGCCGTGCCTCCCCTGCCTCTAGTGACTGCACGCCACTGATATATATATATATATATATATATATATATATATATATATATATATATATATATATATATATATGTATATATATATATATATATATATATATATATATATATATATATATATATATATATATATATATATATATATATGTATATATATATATATATATATATACACTACCGTTCAAAAGTTTGGGGTCACCCAAACAGATTTGTGGAATAGCCTTCATTTCTAAGAACAAGAATAGACTGTCGAGTTTCAGATGAAAGTTCTCTTTTTCTGGCCATTTTGAGCGTTTAATTGACCCCACAAATGTGATGCTCCAGAAACTCAATCTGCTCAAAGGAAGGTCAGTTTTCTAGCTTCTGTAACGAGCTAAACTGTTTTCAGATGTGTGAACATGATTGCACAAGGGTTCTCTAATCATCAATTAGCCTTCTGAGCCAATGAGCAAACACATTGTACCATTAGAACACTGGAGTGATAGTTGCTGGAAATGGGCCTCTATACCCCTATGTAGATATTGCACCAAAAACCAGACATTTGCAGCTAGAATAGTCATTTACCACATTAGCAATGTATAGAGTGTATTTCTTTAAAGTTAAGACTAGTTTAAAGTTATCTTCATTGAAAAGTACAGTGCTTTTCCTTCAAAAATAAGGACATTTCAATGTGACCCCAAACTTTTGAACGGTAGTGTATACTGTATGTATAGTACAGGCCAAAAGTTTGGACACACCTCTTTCAACGGGTTTTCTTTATTTTCATGACTATTTACATTGTAGATTGTCACTGAAGGCATAAAAACTATGAATGAACACATGTGGAGTTATGTACTTAACAAAAGAAGGTGAAATAACTGAAAACATGTTTTATATTCTAGTTTCTTCAAAATAGCCACCCTTTGCTCTGATTACTGCTTTGCTCACTATTGGCATTCTCTCCAGGAGTCACCTGAAATGGTTTTCACTTCACAGGTGTCATAGTTTTGATGCCTTCAGTGACAATTGTCACTGAAGGCAATAGTCATGAAAATAAAGAAAACGCATTGAAATGAGAAGGTGTGTCCAAACTTTTGGCCTGTACTGTATATACAAATATATACATACACAAACACACACACACATATATATATATATATATATATATATATATATATATATATATATATATATATATATATATATATATATATATATATATATATATATATATATATATATATATATATATATATATATATATATATATATATATATATGTATATATATGTATATGCATACATATACACACACACACACACACACACACACACACACACACACATATATATGTATACATATACACACATATATGTAATTATATATATATAAATTATATACATGTATATATTTATATGTACATTATATATACATACATACACATATATTTATACATATACACACATATATAACAAAAAATATATATATATATATATATATATATATATATATATATATATATATATATATATATATATATATATATACACACACACACACACACATACACAGGACCCCTAGTATGACATGCACTAAGCTACAGACCCCAATTTAACTATGACAGGAAAGAATGCTGTATGTCCAAGCCAATATGTTGGTGAGAACCTTTCCTTACTGCTCTGATGAAGCAAAGGTGTACTTGTTTACTTACTGCACCCCTATGTACACGACACCCCTCTGAGGGGTGAGGTTCAAGAAAGAGAGCTTGTGCAAACTCCAGGTTGCTGTCTCAGAATCCTGCACAGAAAGCCCAGCAGCAAGCTATTTTGTGATTTAGGGAGATGAACACCTTCCACGCCACCCTGAGAAAACTGACGTTTCAGTTTATATGTAGATTGCATAGCATGATCTTATTATACAGATAACCAATCCTAAGTGTAGTTCTGTAAGGTACCAATCCTATACATGGAAACACTGCTATCTGTGCCTTATAGAATGTGTAAACGCATTTTTAAAATATATTTTTTATTGCTGCTTTTATTTATTCATTGGATGCCTTTTACTGAATATGCTCAAGCACTGTTTTAATATTATGTGATAATGCCTTTTATACTATAGTCTTTGTTTTATGTTCTGTATGGGATGGTTGATTATGTCTACTTTGACCCTGGAGTCTGCAATAAAGCTTGATTGATATGTGCCCACATGTATACAATCCAACTGAGAGAGTACAAATGGCCCCAATGAGGACCCATTACTATTAACTATCTGTCATTTAGCATACAACTACCTCTAGGGCCGGGGTCCACGCACGCCATTGTATGCATTTATTTTAGTTTGCCTTTTCTTTGGCCCACCCCTATAATGTTATTCATATTCTCTACCAACAGTTGAAAAAAAAAACGGCATCTATCTTGACCAAATAAAAAAAAAAAACAATGACTTGTGTTTTTGGGAAAAGTTGGTAATGGTTATGTGCAGTAAGACTTTTCATGAACTCAACTCACTTTGATGCAGTGCTTCTCAAATATTTTCTGTTTCGCCCCCCCAAGGAAGAAGAAAATATTGTGCGCCCCCCCTCCCACTGTGAATATAAATATTGTATAAATGGTTTATAAAAGTGTTATTGTAAGCTTATTAACATTGAAAGAATCAACACACCGGTCTGTCCTTGTCTCCCAAGTGCTACATACGCTTCATCACATTCTGGTATGACAAAAAAAAGCATGTTCCCCCATGTCACACGCGCCTTCCCTGGCATTGCACCACTATTTGAGAAGGACTGCCTTCGTGTGTGTTTCTAAATTTGTGTTGGACGTCTCAGATGAAGGGAGCACTTATGATTTTGGTTTACAGAGTAAACAACTACAAAACCCAAAACCAGTGAAGTTGGCACGTTGTGTAATTCGTAAATAAAAACAGAATACAATGATTTGCAAATCCTTTTCAACTTATATTCAATTGAATAGACTGCAAAGACAAGATATTTAATGTTCCAACTGAGAAACTTAACTTTTTTTTGCAAATAATCATTAACTTAGAATTTAATGGCAGCAACACATTGCAAAAAAGTTGGCACAGGGGCATGTTCACCACTGTTACATGGCCTTTCCTTTTAACAACACTCAGTAAACGTTTGGGAACTGAGGAGACCAATTTTTGAAGCTTTTCAGGTGGAATTATTTCCCATTCTTGCCTGATGTACAGCTTAAGTTGTTCAACAGTCCGGGGTCTGCGTTGTCGTATTTTAGGCTTCGGCTCACATTTTCAATGGGAGACAGGTCTGGACTACAGGCAGGCCAGTCTCTTTTACTATGAAGCCACGCTGTTGTAACACGTGGCTTGGTTGTCTTGCTATAATAAGCAGGGGCGTCCATGATAACGTTGCTTGGATGGCAACATATGTTGCTCCAAAACCTGTATGTACCTTTCAGCATTAATGGTGCCTTCACAGATGTGTAAGTTACCCATGCCTTGGGCACTAATACACCCCCATACCATCACAGATGCTGGCTTTTCAACTTTGCACCTAAAACAATCCGGATGGTTCTTTTTCTCTTTGATCCAGAGGACACGACCTCCACAGTTTCCAAAAACAATTTGAAATGTGGACTCGTCAGACCACAGAACACTTTTCCACTTTGCATCAGTCCATCTTAGATGAGACTGATGATGCCCAGCCGGCGGCATTTCTGGGTCTTGTTGATAAATGGCTTTTGCTTTGCATAGTCCATCCATCCATTTTCTACAGCTTATTCCCTTCGGGGTCGCAGGGGGCGCTGGAGCCTATCTCAGCTACAATCGGGCGGAAGGCAGGGTACACCCTGGACAAGTCGCCACCTCATCGCAGGGCCAACACAGACAGACAGACAACATTCACAGTAACTTTCGCACACTAGGGCCAATTTAGTGTTGCCAATCAACCTATCTCCAGGTGCATGTCTTTGGAGGTGGGAGGAAGCCGGAGTACCCGGAGGGAACCCACGCAGTCACGGGGAGAACATGCAAACTCCACACAGAAAGATCCAGAGGCCGGGATTGAACTCACGACTACTCAGGACCTTCGTATTGTGAGGCAGACGCACTAACCCCTCTGCCACCGCTTTGCATAGTAGAGTTTTGAATTGCACTTACAGATGTAACGACAAACTGTAGTTACTGACAGTGATTTTTTGGACTGTTCCTGAGCCCATGCGGTGATATCCTTTACACACTGATGTTGCTTTTTGATACAGAACCGTTTGAGGGATCAAAGATCCGTAATATCATCGCTTGCGTGCAGTGATTTCTCCAGATTCTCTGAACCTTTTGATGATATTACGGAACGTAGATGGTGAAATCCCTAAATTGCTTGCAATAACTCGTTGAGAAATGTTGTTCTTAAACTGTTCGACCATTTGCTCACGCATTTGTTCACAAAGTGGTGACCCTCACCCCATCCTTGTTTGTGAATGACTGAGCATTTCATGGAAGCTGCTTTAATACCCAATCATGGCACCCACCTGTTCCCAATTAGCCTGTTCACCTGTGGGTTGTTCTAAATAAGTGTGATGAGCATTCCTCAACTTTCTCAGTCTTTTTTGTCACTTGTGCCAGCTTTTTTGAAACATGTTGCAGGCATCAAATTCCAAATGAGCTAATATTTGCAAAAAATAACAAAGTTTTCCACTTCGAACGTTAAGTATATTGTCTTTGCAGTCTATTCAATTGAATATAAGTTGAAAAGGATTTGCAAATCATTGTTTTCTGTTTTTATTCACGGTTTACACAACGTGCCAATTTCACTGGTTTTGGGGTTTGTAAAACTAAGGTTTTGGGCATTGTTTTCTATTAACGCACACATTTGGCCAAAGACACACATTATTGTGAGTTTCCTGCACGTCATCTTCATCACTAAAGGAAAAATTTAATCGGTGGGAGAGAATCCTTCTGCCATGATCAATATCTTTTATTTTTGGAGTAGTCAACTTGAAGCGTCCCTCTGTCTCCGACTCCTGTTACAGGGTGATTGTATTGACATACTGCGCCACCCTGTGGCAGCCACGGTGACCTCACCTATAACATATCCCTGCGTCACGTGGGTTTACCTCCGTTGTACTTCCTACATGCAGCCTGAATACACGGTACTGAGACACAGCAGGACTCTTGTCATCTTTATAATGCACCGCACCTGATAACATGGTGTCAGAAGTCCAAGCAGGACCCGATTATGCCCCACATTCTGTCCGTTGCTGAGACAGTGTGCGTTTATTTGTTTTGGTGAGTTTTAGCAGTTTCAGTTAGCCTGTTAGCTTTAGCACCGCATTGGTATAATGGCTTCCAACATCCCGCCTCCGGAGCCCATGAAGATGGCTGGGGACACTCACGGCGACTGGAAAAACTTCCGAGCAGAGTTTGAGGATTATCTGCTGGCGACCGGGCTCAACGAGAAGGAGAAGCCCGTCCAAGCAGCGGCGCTGAGACGGCTAATGGGGAACGACTGCCTCCATGTTTACAAATACAACCTGGGACTCACTGCCGACCAACAGAAAGATGCCGGTGCTATTCTGGAGGCACTGGAGGGATACTTTACCCCCGCGAAGAACGTCACATTCGAGAGGTACGTTTTTGGAAACTTAAAGCAAGAGGAAGGAGAACTCATAGATGCTTTTGTTACAAGGCTGAGAGAAAAGGCTGCCTCTTGTGAATACGGAGCTATAAAAGATGAACTCATAAAGGACAAGCTAGTCCTTGGCATTGCTGATGAGGGCGCCAGACATCGTTTGCTAAGAGAAAATGATCTCAAATTGGATCAGGCAATCATGATCTGCCGTGCAGCCGAGGTCATGGACAATAAATTAAAGACTATGTCACTGGGCAACTCTGGGCCTGGAGAGAGCATCAATGCCACGCAGGGGGGACAAAGATATGGACGCAGGTCTGCCGGTAGGCCATCTGAGCCCTCCAACATCAGTTCACAGCTCCAGGGCATGAGAGACACAGTGGAATGCAAGTACTGTGGCACAAGGCACAAACGTGGGCGAGACCAGTGCCCTGCATTTGGTAAATCCTGCCGCTCTTGTGGCACTGCCAACCATTTTGCCAAAGTATGCATGAAGAGGGGTCAGCACGCACGCCAGTTGAACACTGTGGATGACCCGTCGACAGGGGAACAGGAGGACATTGATGGAGATGAGAGAGATGTGTACACAGCAGAGAGCGTGGGAGCTGTGAACACGCAAGGGAAGAAGTGGTTTGTCAATCTGCCACTGCAACAGGGGGTCCAGAGGTGCCAGCTCGACTCTGGAGCCACCTGCAATGTGATTAGCATGAAGGACAAGATGAGATTGGCGCCCAGAACGCCTCTTCAGAAGAGTCTCACCAGATTGAAGCTGTACAACAGTGAGTGGATGAACTCGCTGGGGTTGTACAGCACACAGTGTGTCATTAGGGGCAGAACACACAAGCTGGACTTTGAGGTTGTGCGTACAGGCCAGAGGCCCTTGCTTTCAGGGGAGACATGTGAGAGACTGGGTCTGATACGATTCACCATTCCTGAGGAGCTAAATAAAGTGGAACACTGCAGGATGGGAGACCTGACCAAAGAGCGTCTCATCAACACATACCACGACGTGTTCACCAGCCCAGTTGAGTCCCTGCCTGGTGATGTTCACTTTGAGCTGGACAGCAGCGTGGCGCCTGTGCAGTGTGCCCCCAGGAATGTTCCAGTGGCCCTCAAGGCAGCTGTTAAAGCACAGCTCGATCAATACGAAAAGGATGGACATTTAACCACAGTCACACAGCCCACAGACTGGATCAGCAATCTGGTCATAGTGAAAAAAACGGATAAATTGAGACTATGCATTGACCCAAAGCCACTCAACCGAGCCCTGAAACGGTCCCACTACCTCATGCCCACTTTAGATGACGTGTTGTACAAGCTGCCAAAGGCGCGTATATTCACGCTGGTGGATGCGCATGATGCATTCCTGCAGTGCCGACTGGATGAGGAGAGTAGCCTGATGACAACGTTCTGGACATCATGGGGCAGAAAACGGTGGCTGAAGCTCCCCTTTGGTGTGTCAGTGGCTCCGGAACTGTACCAGAGAAAGCAACATGAGCTCCTAGCTGGATTAACTGGGATTGAGCCCATAGCCGATGATATCCTCATAGTTGGCTGCGGGGATACGGACGATGAGGCCAACCGCGACCATGACACAAACCTAATTTCCCTAATGGACAGATGCAGAGAAGTTAAGCTCAGGCTGAGCCTGAAAAAGTTGCAGTTCCGAGTGAAGGAGGTCCGTTTCCACGGCCACATACTGTCTGCCGAGGGCCTCAAGGCTGACCCTGACAAGGTCAGGGCGGTTCTGGACATGCCGAACCCCACAGACGCTAAAGGGGTCCAGCGGTGTGTTGGCTTTGTGAACTATCTTTCCAGATTTATGCCCCGCCTGTATGTGAACCATTGAGGAGGCTGCTAGACAAAGACGTGACGTGGCACTGGCTGCCAAAACATGATGCTGTCATGAAGGAAATGAAGACACTGGTCACAGCAGTACCGGTCCTACATTATTATGACGCCATCAAGCCAGTCACCATACAGAGCGACTCCAGTCAGACAGGCCTGGGCTGCTGTCTGCTACAGGAAGGGAAGCCTGTCACGTTTGCCTCCTGCGCCCTGACCCAGACGGAACAAAACTACGCACAGATAGAAAAGGAGTGCCTGAGCATCGTGTTCGCCTGTCAACGCTTCCACTACTACCTATATGGACGGGGTGATGTGACAGCAGAGACCGACCACCGCCCTTTAGTGTCCATCTTCAGTAAGCCCCTCCTCAGCGCGCCCAAGCGCCTACAGAGCATGCTCCTGACACTTCAGAATTACTGCCTTACGGTGGTGTACAAGCCTGGCCCTGAAATGTACATAAGTGACACGCTTAGTAGAGCCACCACCCCGCCACGGAAAACAGACACACTGTACCGACGAGAAATGGTCTGCAGCATGCAACAGGAGCAGTGTGACGCAGCGGCCATTCAGCAGGCAGACTACCTCAATGTCAGTAGCCGACGCTTGGCACAGATCCGAGCACACACAGAGGAGGATGTGTGTCTCCAAACGCTCAAGGCAGTCGTACTGCAGGGATGGCCAGAACACAAAGAGGAGGCTCCCTACTCATCAGGGACTACTGGGCCATCAGAGATGAAATAAGCGCACAGGATGGCGTGCTTTTCAGGAGCCAGCGCGTCATCATTCCAAAAGCCATACGTCCGGAAATGCTGAGGAGGATCCACTACAATCATGTGGGTGGTGAAGCATGCTACAGACATGCCCGCGATACATTGTACTGGCCCGGCATGCAAGGGGAAGTCAAAGACTATGTACAGCAGTGGGTAACGAGTATGCGCACGAACAAAAAAAAGAGACCATGATGTCACACCCGCTCCCTACCGTCCATGGCAGCTGGTAAGCATGGACTTGTACAGCTACGCAGCACAGAACTTTTTGCTCGTGGTGGACCACTACTCTGACTTCTGGGAGATCGACCTGCTCCCTGACTTGTCGGCCGACACCACAATCCGACGAATCAAGGCACAGTTTGCACGTTATGGCGTCCCGGACAGAGCCATTTCAGATGGGGGAAGCCAGTTTGCGTGTAGTGAATTCCGGGCATTTGCAAGGGAGTGGGGCTTCGAACATGTCATGTCCTCACCGCGGCACCCAAAAGCTAATGGCAAAGCAGAGTCAGCAGTAAAGATTGTGAAAGGCTTGTGCAAAAAGGCGGACCGTGCCAAAGAGGACCCCTGGAAGGCATTTCTGCATTGGCGAAACACACCCACTGAGGGCATAAATTGCAGCCCAGCACAGCGACTCATGTCACGAAGGCTGAGAACACTTCTTCCGGTGGCCGACCAGCTCCTTGCACCTCAGGTCATCACAGGGGTTTCCGACAAGCTGAGGGGGAAGCATCAGGCGGCGAAGTTAGTGTATGACAAATCGGCGAGGGATCTGCCGGAGCTGAACGTCGGCCAGCCCGTCAGAATGAAGCCGCTCCCGGGAGACAGGATGGGCAGATGGAGGAGAGGGGTGTGCCTGCAGCAGTTGGGACTCCGGTCCTATCTGGTCGACGTAGAGGAGACCACATATCGACACAACAGAATTGATCTTCGACCGGCCGAGGCAACCCCTGCCCAACCGCTGGCTCGACCAGAATTGACCCCAGAACAGCCTGCGAGTGGAGGTGGCAACAGAGACAGTGTTGGCGGTGCTGGGGGGTCTCCAAGGTCTTCACCGGCCCCAAGGTCACCGCCGTCTTCTCCGCAGGCCAGAGACACACCGCGCCGTGTGCTACAGGGCCGGACTTTCTCCCGGAGTGGGAGGCTGATTAAGCCTCCTGACAGACTTGACCTCTAGGTCACACATGGACTGTGCCACGCACACACGCACACACACACATACACACAGACACATGCACACACACACACATACACGCACACACACTGACATACACTCGAATAAAACATGCATGGACTGTTTGCACTTTCAAACACACATGGGCTGTGAATTTTGTTGAAAAAAAAGAAAAAAAAAAGGAAGTGAGTGTTGTAACAATCCAAAAAAAAAGTGATGTTCTGATTGATGGTGATTTGATGACAGGTGTGTTCTTATCCTGCTACTATGTAGTGTTACGTTCTATTGCTATATATTTGATATCTGATATTGGATGTTGAACCAGGTATTGCTATCTGAGGTTGAATCTGGTGTTACTAGTATGTTGAGGGTCTACAGTTGATTTACAGGCAGCATTGTTCCAGTGTGGATACTTTACTAAAGGAAGGGAGATGTTACAGGGTGATTGTATTGACATACTGCGCCACCCTGTGGCAGCCACGGTGACCTCACCTATAACATATCCCTGCGTCACGTGGGTTTACCTCCGTTGTACTTCCTACATGCAGCCTGAATACACGGTACTGAGACACAGCAGGACTCTTGTCATCTTTATAATGCACCGCACCTGATAACAACTCCCTCATCATCATATGACCCGCTTTATCTTGCCTCTGATTGGCCAGTCTGGCATGTTTCGCCCCATTTTTAGCCAATTGTGACTCATCACACGAACACCAACCAATCATCATGGATTTTCTCCATCTGTATGAATGTTCTCATTCATCTCCGTATTTTATTTGAGGCAACAGAAGGTGGTTGGATCTGTTAATGTGGATTTATCAGTATGATGAACCGTTAGTAAAGAGTATAAAACAAAGGGAGATATGTTACATATTTATTTGATTTTATTGTGTGAATTGCTATAAATCAGCTATATTGTTCTTGAAAAGATCATAATAATCAGTTGCACACTAAAACGCCTGTTGAATTATTTGGATAGAGTCATTAAATTCAGGCTAACATTGCTTTACAATAGATATGATGTTGGCTATGTTCACATATACACATGTAGTTACAAAAAAAGGGACTCAAAAAATGTACAGCCACAAAATAGTTAAAAAAAACGACAAGCTTGAAACATTCACATACGAAAGCAAACGCAAAGAGGACGGGAGACCGGAGACCTTTTATATTCCCTGAAGGTGTTTCAAACTTTTACAACCTCTGACTTATGACAAAACTGAAATCTACATCATGAACTTTGCTCGTACTGAGAATGTGAAGGAATTCTTGTTTTGTGTTATCATTTCAAATGAAATCAGCATAAACATCTTTACACATGCTCTGTGACTTTCATTTTCAAATATAAGATTTCTATTCCAGTAATAAAAATGGCCATTAACTAAATACTAACTTTTTTCAACTAACCATCAATGGCTTTTGGCTCAGGAGATACAGAAGGCAACTCTGCAGAAGTAACTGGTTTTACCACTGATGTGGTGTCCTTGGGCAAGGCACTTCACCTACCTTGCCTCCACTCTGGTGTATGAATGAGAAATATTTGGCGGTGGTCAGAGTACCCGTCAATTGGCAGCCACGTTTCCATCAGTACAGGAGATCCTTGGGGGTTCCAAGGACCCAGCGAGTAGCAACATACTGCAAACAATGGAGACCCCCGTAAAAAAACAAACCAACAATTCCAATTTGAGATACTCCAAACACAAAATATTAGCTAGCTAGTTACTATTTTTAGTAACTTGGTAACAAAAATACAACTCTGTTTTTGAAAAAAAAAAAAGCAAATTTTTTTCTAAAGAAAATACACAAACGCGTTTTTCCAATTTTGCCAATAATATATTTATAAAAACGTAATACTTTGAGAAGAAAATTTGCAAATATGCTGAATGCCAAACTACCAATATGTGGGGATTTACTGTATACAGTGGAACCTCTATTTACGAACATAATTGGTTATTGAACATGGTTTGCAAACCGAAAAGTTTGTACAGTGAAGCAGTGTTCCCCATAAGAATCAATGTAAACATGAATACCGTAATTTCCGGACTATAAGCCGCTACTTTTTCCCCTCGTTCTGGTCCCTGCGGCTTATACAAGGGTGCGGCTTATTTACGGCCTGTTCTTCTCCGACACAGACAAAGAGGATTTCGGTGGTTTTAGTACGCAGGAGGAAGACGATGACACAATGATTAAAGACTGACTTTTCATGTACCGGTAGGCTGGTTATTTTGATAACGCACAGGCGAGCACTTTGTATTACTTTGCACCGTTGTATTATTTGTACTCTGCACGAATGCTGTTCGCCATGTCAAAGATGTGAAAGTTTGATTGAATGATTGAAAGATTTATTGTTAATAAATGGGACGCTTTGCGTTCCCAAACAGTCATCTCTGTCCCGACAATCCCCTCCGTGGTAGCAGGAACCCCTATATACTACGGTAATTACACATCAAAACCCTGCGGCTTATAGTCGGGTGCGGCTTATATATGGAGCAATCTGTATTTTCCCCTAAATTTAGCTGGTGCGGCTTATAGTCAGGTGCGGCTTATAGTCCGGAAATTACGGTAATTGTTTTTTGCCTCGACCAAAATCCACATTTTTGTAAAAACTACACACTTTGAAGACACTATAATGTATATACTGTATACAGTTTATGTCAAAGAGGGTAATGGCTAATCTCTATTTTATCCAAACAATACAACAACATTACAGCAAGCTTAAATGTCAACACTCACACAAGTCTTGTTGGTGTGCTCCAAACTTACCCAAAAACAAAGTAAAATCATTGTATCTTGTGTCTGGGATTATTTGTGGTATTGGTGAACACTGGGAGTTTCTGAGTGATAAATAAGCAGTGGCTTCACATAGTGACCGCTGGCGTTAGCACAAACTAGCAATCCTTCATCAGCTCGTGTCCCGGTAGTGCCTACTTTGCTGTAATAAGGTTCGCTGTGGCATCTTTTTTAGTCTCATTCCTATCAAAGACTTACTGCGGAACAACACTCCCTTTGCTGACAAAATCCTCGAACTGAAGCCAGATGTTAACGGGATAAAATATTAGCTCAAAGCGATTGTCGAGCAACCCGAAGCTATACAGCAAAACTGTCAAAAGTTTGAAAACATTGAAAGCATTTCTGATCGCACAAAGTGATCTGTGAGACAGGCTGACAACTCTGACTGGCGCAAGGTACGACAATTGTGGAAATAAACTTGTCAGAAGTTGTTAGATGTTATTAAAGTAGCATTAAGCAGCAAGCAAAATGAATGAATGAATGAAGTGTTCGTACGCCGAGGCATGGTCCGCACACAGAGGCATATTTGGCGCGATGTAAACATGTAAACGTTTGTAAACTGAAAAGGTCGCAAATAGAGGTGTTTGTAAATGGAGGTTCCACTGTACTCCAGGGCAGCTGTGGCTTCAAGTACAGTATGTGACTGTAGAGTAAATTAATAATAGATATTACTGTAAATGGGTGTCTGGAAGGCACCATATAATTCCTATCCATTGTTGATATCATAATTCTGAGATCATTAGCAGCTGAACTAACGATGTCAGCACTGCATGTGAGAGCATGACGAGTAGAGGTACAATAAGATCAAGCAGTCAACCATTACGATCGTATAAAAACATCTCTGAGTGTTCAAGCTGCGGCCCCGCTGGAAGCGAGTCAACAAGACCGCCAGCAGCAAGAAGAAGGTGGCAGTGTTCAGGAGGAGGAACAGTCGAATGTAAGAGGCTATGTTGGACCGTTGACTTCCAGTAGTCACCAACATATTCACTTCTTTAAATTTACGGCCTTTCACAAAGCCGCTTTTCCTGTTTTTGCGGCTGTCTGTGTATTCTAGAAAGGCTTGTGCGTCTGCGTCTCCCTCTTCTGGACTGTTTTCGTACACACGCTTGGACGTCCTCTGTCTGACTTGTTTTTCACTGACCTCGATCTGTGCAAATATGTCAGGCAGACTCCCAGAGAGCTTCTCACCAAGGTTTATTTTCTTGCTCCCCTTATCCTTACTCTGTTTCTTGGACATGGCAAACAGCTTCTCGATGACTCCCTCTGTCTTCTTTTTGTCAGAGAACCGGAGCAGGCGCTCCGCGGTCTTGCGGAATCTGCCCGTATTTAGAGCCTTTCCAAGAATATGTCTTTCCATTTGCTGAAAGACCGGCTTGACATGCTGGAGGTTGTCCTCCATCACGTTGACGTATTCCTCTACTTCCGAAGGGGAGCTGTCCGCCGCAGTTGGCTTTTTCTCGAACACGATCTTCTTCTGGTCCAGCAGCACCATGGCAAAAAGAGGCTTGCTGGTGACTTCTCCAGTCAGCAGGTAGACGGTGTAGGTGTGCTCCTTTGTGGCCAGGTAAATATCCACTCTTTGGTTGTCACCACGGACGCTGAAGCTGTTGAGAGCCACGTCTGGTCCCAAAAAAACGTAGGCCACTCGAGTGTGGGGGTATCTTAACGGCATTGTGACGTTCACATAGTTCGAGCCATTATACGGGTACCCTCGTGGATAATTCCAGTAACCTACCATTCCTCTATTGCCGTGACCTGTGTCATCCATCCAGAACATTTTATACTTGTCGTCTTTGTGTGATACAAATGCTCCATGGAAACCGTCCACTTTTATATCCTGGAATGGAAGCTCTGTGTTGTGAAAGAATGCACTCATGGCCCTGGATGGGCTGTCGGGATCCAGATGAATGTGGTCCACCAGCAGGAGGAGCTGTGGGTGAAGTAGAAGGAGGTTTCTCTGAAAGCTGCGGATCTTCAGGTCTGGATTATAGGCGGAACGACCTTCCCCGCGAATGAAGACCATCCCTTGCTTCTCCATGGCAGCTTCTACTTTCCCCTGAGCGTCAGCTGCAGACCCTGTCTTGTATTTCAACCACTTGGAATCACAGGATTCCGTCACCTGGCCAGCCCACGGCTTAAAGCAAGTTCCCGAGAGGGCCGGACCAAACAACACAGCATTGTTCAACAAAGTGTACTTAGGTCCATATAGTCCCTCAGTGATGAAAGGAATGCCGTTGGGTGCAAAGGTAAAAGTGTTCTGATCAGGGTGTTCGTGGCCAGCATTGAAGTTCCTCCACCCTTTA
Organism: Entelurus aequoreus; assembly: GCF_033978785.1. Taxonomy (NCBI): domain Eukaryota; kingdom Metazoa; phylum Chordata; class Actinopteri; order Syngnathiformes; family Syngnathidae; genus Entelurus; species Entelurus aequoreus. The sequence continues at coordinate 25,382,815 of NC_084734.1, forward strand.
ATCCACTCCTTGTACTTGCCCTTGTGAACCATCTCAAAGATAGCACGTCCCCCGAGCTTCCCTGACTTGAAGGAAAGAAAGGAGCGATTTGTATTTGCAGGTAAAGCACTGCCATAAGTCACCACACCCCAGTCTTCAAAGTAATGCAGCTGTGATGTTCCAAAATCAGATGGGGGTTTTGGAGAAAGGCCTGGGTCATACCTAAAAAGAAGAGCAGAATTATTAAACACAGGTAACATCCTAAAAACAAGTCATGTTTAATGTTGCAACATTTCTTAAAGGCCTACTGAAACCCACTACTACTGACCACGCAGTCTGATAGTTTATATATCAATGATGAAATCTTAACATTGCAACACATGCCAATAACTTATTAAGTTCAATTTTAAATTTCCCGGGAAACTACCGGCTGAAAACGTCTAGGTATGATGACGTTTGCGCGTGACGTCAAGTGTTGAAGGAGACATTTTGGAATAGCACAGTCGCCAGCTTAAATCGTCTGTTTTCATCGCTAAATTCCACAGTATTCTGGACATCTGTGTTGGTGAATATTTTGCAATTTGTTCAATTAACAATGGAGACTGCAAAGAAGAAAGCTGTAGGTGGGATCGGTGTATTAGCGGCTGGCTACAGCAACACAACCAGGAGGACTTTGAGTTGGATAGCAGACACGCTACCGTGAATACAGCTTTGGCTTCCAAACATTTGATCGCTTGCCCGTACGTGCGTGGCGCTATGTGCATGTCACGTACGTAACTTTGGGGAAATATATGTTTCTTGCCGACTCTGATGGCGCCCGGGGTGTCGTCGAAAGCTACAACGCCCGCCGCTGCGCCGCTGTCCTCACCTTGACTTCCTCCGTCTCCGGGCCGCCGACCGCATCGATGATCGGGTGAAGTCCTTCGTCGCACCGTCGATCGCTGGAACGCAGGTGAGCACGGGTCGTGATGAGCAGATGAGAGCTTGCTTAGGTGGAGAGCTAATGTTTTTAGCGTACCTCTGTCGAGGTCCTGTAGCTAAGTTAGCTTCAATGGCGTCATTAGCAACAGCATTGCTAGGCTTCACCAGGCGGTATAGTATTAACCGTGTGGTTACAGGTCCAAGGTTTGGTAGTATTGTTGATCTTCTGTCTATCCTTCCAGTCAGGGGCTTATTTCGTCTGTTTCTATATGCAGTTAGGCACGATGCTATCACGTTAGCTCCGTAGCTAAAGTGTTTCGCCGATGTATTGTAGTGGAGATAAAAGTCACTGTGAATGTCCTTTTCGCGTTCTCGACTCTCATTTTCAAGAGGATGTAGTATCCGAGGTGGTTTAAAATACAAATCCGTGATCCACAATAGAAAAAGGAGAGAGTGTGGAATCCAATGAGCTCTTGTACCTAAGTTACGGTCAGAGCGAAAAAAGATATGTCCTGCACTGCACTCTAATCCTTCACTCTCACGTACCGCATCCACAAATCTTTCATCCTCGCTCAAATTAATGGGGTAATCGTTGCTTTCTTGGTCCGAATCGCTTTCGCTGCTGGTGTAAACAATGTGCAAATGTGAGGAGCCCTTGAACCTGTGACGTCACGCTACTTCCGGCACAGGCAAGGCTTTTTTATCAGCGACCAAAACTTTATCGTCGATGTTCTCTACTAAATCCTTTCAGCAAAAATATGGCAGTATCGCGAAATGAACAAGTATGACACATAGAATGGATCTGCTATCCCCGTTTAAATAAGAAAATTTCATTTCAGTAGGCCTTTAAATACTGCACTGAAGCATTTTTAAGTAAGTACCAATGATTGTCACACACACACTAGGTGTGGTGAAATTAACCTCTGCATTTGACCCATCCCCTTGTTCACCCGCTGGGAGGTGAGGGGAGCAGTGAGCAGCAATGGTGGCCGCGCCCGGGAATCATTTTTGGTTATTTAACCCCCAATTCCAACCCTTGATGCTGAGTGCCAAACAGGGAGGTACGTGGTCCCATTTTTTAGTCTTTGGTATGATTTGAACTCACGACCTACCGATCTCACGGCGGACACTCTAACCACAATTTTCTTGAAAAATGTTAAATTCACACAGCTGATATAGAGCTGTCATGATTATGGCTGGGTAATAAAATAATCAAATAAATGGAAATGTTTAGCAATATTGATTCACAAGGCGGGCAGCATGGTGGTTAGGGTACTACGGCTTCCTCCCACCCCCAAAGACATCCACCTGGGGGCCTGATTTACTAAGATCCATATACCACACGCTGGAGAGCGTGTGCAAAAAAAAAAAAAGAAGTGTACTATGAGTGGGTGTGTTGCATGTGATCTCCTACCACTGCACGTGCAAATAAAAAGTGGTGCAGACCACCTTATTTAAATGAGGATTTTGTGTGCATACGGGGCTTTTACCACGGAGACCATAATTTTATTAACATGCATGTTATCATGCTATAATCACATCTATAATCTGTAACACCTTTTTGATAGGCAATCTAGACAACAGAAACTTTCTGTCACTTTCACAGTCGACGCACAAGGCTGTGGATCGCATCACAAGCACATTCGCGCGTCTGGAATGACTCAAAGGCAAGAAAATACATAATGAAAGACATCTTTTTATGTAGGAGATATATTATAGTAATATATTTTCTAAATCAAAATAACATCAATTGAATTCATTTTATTCAGCCCCATAAGTCATCCAGCAGCTATAAAATTATAAATAGCACTAATGCTAACATTTTTATTTCTGACCATCCACTAAGATTTCTCGTCTGTCCATTGTCTAGCACTGATCCTGCAGCCGTGTGTGAAACTGTTAGTTTCCACGTCCTTCTGATAAATACTGTGACAATATTGTACCGTGAGATTTTGATAATGTTACATCCCTAGTAGGCACTCATAGTTTTTATGAAAATCATTCTTCCTATTGTCTTGCATTAGAAAGCTAAAGTTTGCTCAAGTTTGCAGATGACACCACCCTCATCGGGCTCATCTCCTACAGGAGAGAGGTGGACCGGCTGGCGTCCTGGTGCAGCCTCGACAACCTGGAGCTGAATGCCCAGAAAACAGTGGAGATGATCTTGGACTTCAGGAAAGTCAGAGCCCCACCCTGATTGACTCTCCCACCCCCGTCTCCATTGTGGACTCCATCCGTTTCTTGGGCACCACCATCGCCCAGGACCTGATGTGGGAGCCGACCATCAGCTCCCTCATCAAGTAGGCCCAGCAGAGGATGTACTTCCTGCGGCAGCTGAAGAAACTTAAGGTGCCGACCGAGATGCTGGTGCAGTTCTACTCCGCAATCATCGAGTCCATCCTCACCTCCTCCTCCAAGCATAGACTGCAGCGCATCGTACGTGCTGCTGAGAAGGTTATTGGCTGCAAACTCCCATCCCTCCAGGACCTGTTCTCCTCCAGGACCAGGAGGCGTTTGGGTCAGATCACAGCTTGACTCTTCTCACCCTGGACACAAACTATTCTTCCCTCTCCCCTCAGGCAGGAGACTACAGTCCATCCAGACCCACACCTTCCGCCACCTTAACAGTTTTTTCCCCTCAGCCATCAGGCACATGAACAATAACAAGATCTGATAGCTCAGTTACAGCTCATGTTATTCTGTTCTGTGTTATATGTGTTTTATGTTGCACGATCGTACCAAGTAAAATTCCTAGTTTGTGAACCCGTTCTCAAACAATGGCAATAAAAACTATTCTGATTCTAAGTAAGTTAGCAACACAACGACTCGAACTAACAATGCCAATGTATCATCCACACATTTCTAACTAACTGTAATTACTTACCATTTCATTGTCAGAAATAGGAGTCACTGAGTATGCCATTAAAAGACTTTTTTCGGAAAATCTATCTTTTTCTGAAGGTTTGTGGGAAGCAGGACTCTTCTTAGCACAAAGACTTCCCCCGCGTTGAAGGTTCATTGCCACAAATCATAAAAGTTAAAAGTACGGCACTTTTTACTTCAGATGACGCTGAATGTTTGTGTAGTGATTTGTAGTGGTTAAATCAGGGGTGCCTATTACGTCGATCGCGAGCTACCAGTCGATATCAGAGGGTGTGTCAGTTGATCGCCAGCCAGGCATTAAAAAAAAATAGACCTAAAAACTAGCGATCATCAATCTTTACTATGACGTCACTTTCATCACTTGATTGACATTCACGGTACCCGAGGATCTTGTGAGATGAAGCTAGCTGCTGTAAGCTCATTAATAAAAAATGACCGACAGGAAGGCAAAAAACACTTTTTATTTCAACAGACTCTCGCGCCGTACCTGCTGTCAAAACTCTAAAGACCGACTGCACAGTTCCTGTCTTCACAATAAAAGCCCTGCTTCATCCTGCCTGCACTAACAAAATAAGAGTCTCAGAAAGCTGTTTGCTGCCAATGTATTTCTTGTAAAGTGTATAAAAATTAGTATGGATGATGGACAAATAAGATGCCAAAAACCAACCACTTTCATGTGGTATTGGACAGAAAGGAGGACTTTTTTTCTCCTCCATTAAAAAATGTGGACATTATCAGCACAACTGTCTGATTCCAATCAATGCAAGTCATTAGAATCAGGTAATAAACCAAAGTATATTCTTGTCTTCTGAAAGAAAGGTGAAATACAAGCATGTGTTAAACATGCTTGTATTATCATTAAACACCTTTAACTTGTTAACAAAAACGTCTCCTTCATAAATAAATAAATATAAATTATATATATATATATGAATGAGGTAGATCCCATCGACTTGATCAATTGAAAAGTAGCTCGCCTGCAGAAAAAGTGTGGGCAACCCTGTGTGAAAACAACCAATAAAAGGGCATTTTCGGTCTTTGTGTCGTACCTTGGTTTTTGTCTTATGCTGCAGTTTCGTCTTTTCGCATTTTGATGCTGGTAGCAATCCACCAGTGCAAAATGCAATTACTTGTCATTTTACCCGGTCCCAAGATTTTGTTCAGGAGTTTATTTCTCTCTTTACATTTTTCATATCAAAAAAATTTGAGTTAAGTTAACTTAAGTTACCACTAATGGTTAAACAAAACATATGGTATATTTTTTTTAATGTACAGTACAGGCCAAAAGTTTGGACACACCTCATTCAATGAGTTTTCTTTAGTTTCATGACTATTTACATTGTAGATTGTCACTGAAGGCATCAAAACTATGAATGAACACATGTGGAGTTATGTACTTAACAAAAAAAGGTGAAATAACTGAAAACATGTTTTATATTCTAGTTTCTTCAAAATAGCCACAGCTCATTCAGAGAATGCCAAGAGTGTGCAAAGCAGTAATCAGAGCAAAGGGTGGCTCTGATTAGCACCAAGCCCTCTACATAAACTTCCATCGACTATTTGAACACATGCTGTAAGTATGCATGAAATGTAGTAATGTACAGTATTTTCCAGGCTATAAGCCGCTACTTTTTTCCTACGCTTTAAAGCCTGCAGCTTATAAAACGGTGCAGCTAATTGTTCGCGAACGGCCATAATAAATCGTTTTCATAAAACACCTACAGAGACACTGGCACTGCAGGTGCTGCGCGTTGAACGTCTACAGTCTTTCCTTAAGTACAAGCGCCCTTCCGTCTTCGGTTTGTCCATTGCGTTTCTACTCGTATGGTTTTTCAATCAACGTTTGTAAGTTTTACAATATAAGTAAACCAATCCATACTCACTAAACCATCATAGGTTTAATAGTGTTTTCATGCATACTGTATTTGTACTTGCTATCGTAATGTAATCAAGGTAGCGTCGTTAGCATTAGCTAATATGCTAAAACATGTATACGAGTGTCTGTTAGTATTATTAACCTACAATGTATTTTTGTATTGTTGCAGTTTTACACATTCCTCAGTAAATTCACTGAAACGCCATTGTGGAGTTATTGAGTCTGATTAGCTGATTGGAGAGCTTGCTTCCACAGCAAGTGCGTCCATGATGATGACTTCTGTTTTGTTTGACCAGCCGTTTTACTCCTGTGTTGCAGACACCATTTGGGAACAATTAAGGTGTGTAAATAAGTCATTTCACTAATTATCTACAGTGTGTATATATATATATATATATATATATATATATATATATATATATATATATATATATATATATATATATATATATATATATATATATATATATATAATATAATATATATATATATAATATAATATATATATATATATATATACATATATATATATATATATATATATATATATATATATATATATATATATATATATATATATATATATATATATGCGGCTTGTAGTCCAGTGCGGCTAATATACGTTTGTACATACACATATTTTTTCTTCTGAAATTTTGTGAGTGCAGCTTATATACTTTGCCTGTACAATTAAACCTTGATGATGACGGCAACAGTTTAACCTTGAAATTATTATTTTTATTTAGGGGGAAAAAAACAGTTTAACCTTGAAATTATTATTTTTATTTAGGGGGGAAAAAAAGGAACATTTTAATCAGTACAAAGTGCTGTCTTGCGAACCCCAAGAGAATTTAGAAAATTAACACAAGCGGTAGAAAATGGATGGATGGACTAAATTTCCTGCAAATTATATTTTACCTTTCAATTTATTCTCATTTACCAACCTCTTTTGGCTATTTTTTGACACATGCATGTCCCAAGTAACTAACACAGAATTCATTTTAACATTGAAAATGTAATGTAAATGTCTATAACATGCAAGGAAAGAACTCAGGAAACGTTTCCCATTTGGCAACTCTATGCTGTAGCCACGTCCCCTCAGGTAATATACAAAACCCAAAACCAGTGAAGTTGGCACTTTGTGTAATTCGTAAATAAAAACAGAATACAATGCAAATCCTTTTCAACTTATATTCAATTGAATAGACTTCCGGTGTTGTAACCAACGCCAAAAATATACCTTCTCGCTGGCTATTAATAAATAGTCAAGAACAAGGGCGTTAAACTCATTTTCATTCTGGCCAAGGGGCGATTCATGATAGTAATTAGCTCCTCCAGGACTTTGCGATGTAGCGATCGTGCCAATTAACGCAAATTAAAGCAAACCCAGCGAAATAAACATGGCCATGCAATTTTCCCACACATTTTGGCCAATCATCGACATTTTTGCCAATGCTGCAGCAATATCAGGCTTTTTAGGTCACATCATTCTAAAAAAAAAGCCCGCAAAATCCTGGAAGGACTGATTACCACACAATTGCCCCTTTGTTTGATTATTATTGTTGTTTACCAACAAACTGATGGAAAACGTGCTTTGAAATCAGAAGTCAACATGATAAGCAGATATTTTAGTTCTGCTTGTGTAGAATTTAATTTGAAAAGGGTTTCAATAACAAAAAAAAGCTAGGACTAGCTCACTGTGTCAAACAATATGGAGTTAAGAACTGCATTTGCATGCATACATTTTTTTTTTTTTCATCCATCCATTTTCTACCGCTTGTCCTTCTCGGGGTTGAATGGTGACAGGAGTCTATCCCAGCTGCATCACAATATTCAAAAAAAAAGGTGAAATGCCTTAATGACATTATTTCTAGGCTTTTGCGACCACAAAAAATAGAGTTTGACATCCGTGCCCTAGAACTACAAATGGTTTGGAACTAACATTGTTTAGAGTGTAATCATCCAAATAAAATTAGCAGCAAAGTGGAAAGCCATCAACGTTATGGCTCAGAGTGAACGAAGGTGACAACAAGTACAGTAAGCTAGCTACGTGATTAGCTAACTAGCAAGCTTGTGTCGGTGCTCCTGATCGGTCCGTGTACCTTCCGTTAATGTTATTTCCAATTCTTAAATGCTAATCAAAAAACACACTTCGGGCCATTTTTTCTATTTTAATTTATGAAACAAAAGTTGGACAACTATTTAATGAGACTTTTTTAAAACGACAATAGAACTCCTGCTGAACAAAGATGTTACCGTTATGCTAAAAACATGCTAAACGCAAAGGAAAAGCTAAAATACTGGGTCCGTGTTCATTCTATTTCCAATTCTGATGTCAGGAGGGGTTGGTGACGAACCCCAAGATGCAGAAATGGCAGGCTTGATACAGGAAAACATGGTTTTAATGTCCAAAAGGAACAGAAATCAGGAATCAGGACAGGAAATAAAACAAACACAGAGGAAAAACTAAAACATAACCAAACTGTCAGTGACAAGCGTGACATTGAAACGCAAATCAAAAAATAAAATTAGGGCCGTTTTTCGATTTGTATTATTCATGGCAGATTTTAAAACAAACAAAAAGGGGTTGATTTTCATTAAAATTATGCCATACAATTGGATTTTGTGCTGTTTTCGTTTTATGGATTTAAAGGCCTACTGAAACCCACTACTACCGACCACGCAGTCTGATAGTTTATATATTAATGATGAAATCTTAACATTGCAACACATGCCAATACGGCCGGGTTAACTTATAAAGTGCAATTTTAAACTTCCCAGGAAACTTCCGCTTGAAAACGTCGCGGTATGATGACGTATGCGCGTGACGTCACGAGGTCAAGGGAAGTGTTTGGACCCAATTCAAATACCTCTGTTTTCTTCGACAAAATTCCACAGTATTCTGGACATCTGTGTTGGTGAATCTTTTGCAATTTGTTTAATGGACAATGGAGACTACAAATAAGAAAGTTGTAGGTGCGATCGGTGGAGCGGCGGACTACAGCAACACCAACACCAGGAGGTTGTGTTGTGTTTTGAGCAGGATAGCAGACGCACTACAGTGAGTAAGCCCGCCGCCGCATCTAAGTTAGCTTCTGTTTTTTTAGCTTCGCCAAGCTGAATATTATTAATCGTGTATTTACATGTTCATGGTTTAATAGTATTTTTGATCTTCTGTCTATCCATCCAGTCAGGTTTTTTTTAAATTTAGTTTCTATCTGCATTTGAGACTGATGCTATCACGTTGGCTACGTAGCTAGGTTAGCTTCTATTTTTTTAGCTTCGAAAAGCTGAATATCATTAATCGTGTATTTACATGTTCATGGTTTAATAGTATTTTTGATCTTCTGTCTATCCATCCAGTCAGGGTTTTTTTTTATTTAGTTTCTATCTGCATTTGAGACTGCTATGCTATCACATTGGCTACGTAGCTAGGTTAGCTTCTATTTTTTTAGCTTCGAAAAGCTGAATATTATTAATCGTGTATTTACATGTTCATGGTTTAATAGTATTTTTGATCTTCTGTCTATCCATCCAGTCAGGTTTTTTTTAATTTAGTTTCTATCTGCATTTGAGACTGCTATGCTATCACATTGGCTACGTAGCTAGGTTAGCTTCTATTTTTTTAGCTTTGCAAAGCTGAATATTATTAATCGTGTATTTACATGTTCATGGTTTAATAGTATTTTTGATTTTCTGTCTATCCATCCAGTCAGGGTTTTTTTTAATTTAGTTTCTATCTGCATTTGAGACTGCTATGCTATCACGTTGGCTACGTTGCTAGGTTAGCTTCTATTTTTTAGCTTCGCAAAGCTGAATATTATTAATCGTGTATTTACATGTTCAGTCACTGTGAATGTCCATTTCGTGTTCTCGACTCTCATTTTCAAGAGGATATAGTATCTGAGGTGGTTTAAAATACAAATCTGTGATCTACAATAGAAAAAGGAGAGAGTGTGGAATCCAATGAGCCAGCTTGTACCTAAGTTACGGTCAGAGCGAAAAAAGATATGTCCATCACTGTCACTCAAGTCCTTCACTGTAACGTTCCTCATCTACGAATCTTTCATCCTCGCGCAAATTAATGGGGTAATCGTCACTTTCTCGGTCCGAATCTCTCTCGCTCCATTGTAAACAATGGGGAATTGTGAGGAATACTAGCTCCTGTGACGTCACGCCACTTCCGGTACAGGCAAGGCTTTTTTTATCAGCGAGCAAAAGTTGCGAACTTTATCGTCGATTTTCTCTACTAAATTCTTTCAGCAAAAATATGGCAATATCGCGAAATGATCAAGTATGACACATAGAATGGATCTGCTATTCCCGTTTAAATAAAAAAAATTCATTTCAGTAGGCTTTTAAATGTTTCCAGATAAACACAAAAATCTAAAAAAAAATGTCATCCAAAATGCAAAAAAGTGTGGTTATCTGTGTGATGACAAATTGAACTGGAAACAGTATTTCAGCTTTTTCTTTGCATTTAGCATTTTTTTAGCATAACGGTAACATCTTTGTTCAGCAGGAGTCCTATTGTCGTTTGAAAAAGTCTCATTAAATAGTTGTCCAACTTCCATTCATCCATTTTCTACAGCTTGTCCCTATTAGGGTCGCGGGGGTGCTGGAGCCTATCCCAGCTGCATTCGGGCGGAAGGCGGGGTACACCCTGGACAAGTCGCCACCTCATCACAGAGCCAACACAGATAGACAGACAACATTCACACACTAGGGCCAATTTAGTGTTGCCAATCAACCTATCCCCAGGTGCATGTCTTTGGGGGTGGGATGAAGCCAGAGTACCCAGAGTGAACCCACGTAGTCACAGGGAAAACATGCAAACTCCACACAGAAAGACCCCGAGCCCGTAGTCCAACTTTTGTTTCAGAAATAAAAATAGGAAAAAATGGCCTGAAATGTGTTTTTTGATTTGCATTTAAGAATTGAAAATAGAATAAACGGAAGCTACACAGACCCTGATCGTCTCCCCATGCTGCAACTCAGCGTGGCGTTTAGGCAAAAGGAACAGCCAATACCTGCGGCTGAGGCGAGTGTTTAACAAATTTTGTTTGGATTGTATTTTTATTGAAATTAAAAATAAAAAAATAAAAAAATAAAAAAACGTGAGGTGTTATTTTGACAAACATTTTATGTTTAAAAACGCGGATTTGCTGTTTGGGAAAAACTGTTTGCAAATCCAAACAAATCGGAAGTCTACCAGCATCCCAATTATGATTTGGATTAATGTTGGAGGATTCACTGATTTTGCTGTATATTGTACTATTATACTACACTACATTATTGGGAACAACTTGTCAACACAGGTGCTCTATGCTCTATAAGCCAAACTTGTCAGCTGTTAAAGAAGATGAATCAATTAATTAATTGAAAGAGCAAGTTTTGTGAGCCATTTCATCATAGCATTTTCTGCCCTTTATATTGGCAGTCGAAATTTAAACCTTTAAAATGTTAGTAAATGATACATTGAGGCAAAACAGTTTAGAACTGAGGCAATATTTTTAGAATTAATAACAGTTTTTCTCTAAATAGAAAAACAGGATTAACACATTTACTCACCAGAGGAATTCGGTGTGGAGAGTACACCATCTCTGGCCTTTCCCAGCCTGTCCAACGCCTTCCGTGATCCTGTGTTGATGAATCAATTCGGCAAGCCAGTTTCCGCTGCCATTACGCATCACAAAACGGTCCAAGAAGACAAGCTGACTCTCTGGGCCATAAAACCAGTTGTAGTTGGAGTCTGCAATGGCTACAGTTCGCTGAAATCCTAATAAAATGGAAACAGACACAACATCAACGGTGGCAGTTTACATCATGTAGTGTTGGATAGATGTAACAAAATAATCCAATAATAATAAGGACAATTGGAAAAAAATATTGAATATGTTTTAAATCGTTCCCAAAATCTATTTGGTTCTGTTTGGCAGATAAAACCTGTCAATACGTCATAGAAAATATTTAACAATGCCGGGTTTTAAACAGATGTTTTTCAGTTTCGCCTTTTGAATGGTTAGCTTGCTGTACAGTGCCTCACCTTATTTATTTTCTTGTGATACGAGTGTTTTTTGTTTTTTACAATTTTATAAATGTGGGTTACGACCCAGCTTTATAAACTTGTTTCTGAATGCTCAGTTTTGTGGGAGGTCTTATTCATGCGCCAAAACCCTCCTCCAGGCCACGCCCCTTCGACTGCGTCTCCACCCTGTCAGCCATGTTGTAGTTTTTAGCGCTTCCATATCAAGCCTACAGACAGATATATGTGAAAACTTGTTATCGTTTCTAATAAAAATTACTCCTAAATTCCTCATTTTAGAATGCATTTGCATGTATGAGACAGTCTGCCCCACAACAAGAGAATAGAGAAAAAGGGGGAACTTATTGACTACTACTGAATAGAAATGGAAAGTTCTTCGGGTAAAGCTCTACCTTACATGGAGATGACCGCTGACGTAATTAAGGCAAAATATGTCACTAAAGTGTCAAGTTCCAAATGGCTTGCTTGGAGCATGTTTGGAAGGGGCAAAAAGGCAAGATTGTTTTATAAATATCTATTTCATGCCTCCATGGTTTTTTTTTTTCAAATTTTCGGGACTTATGGGGAATACACAAAAACAGGTACTGACAGGTAAGAAAAGTTTGTTTTGCATAAAAGGACCCCTCTTAACAGAGGACACATAAGCAAGGGACGGCGTGGCGAAGTTGGTAGAGTGGGCTCTGCCAGCAATCGGAGTGTTGCTGGTTACTGGGGTTCAATCCCCACCTTCTACCTTCCTAGTCACATCCGTTGTGTCCTTGGGCAAGACACTTCACCCTTTGCCTCTGATGGCTGCTGGTTAGCGCCTTGCATGGCAGCTCCCGCCATCAGTGTGTAAAAGTGTGTGTGAATGGGTAAATGTGGAAATACTGTCAAAGCGCTTTGAGTACCTTGAAGGTAGAAAAGCGCTATACAAGTATAACCCATTTATCATTTATGTTTGGAAGGGGCAAGAAGTCAAGATTGTTTAATAAATATCTATTTCATGCCTCCATAGTTTTTTTTCATATTTTCGGGACTTATGGGCAATACACAAAAACAGGTACCGACAGGTAAGAAAAGTTGGTTTTGCATAATAGGACCCCTCTTAACAGAGGACACATAAGCAGCAAGGCCGAAAAACCAACATTGAATGCCTGTGATCTTCGATCCCTCACGCGGTTCTGCATCAAAAACCAATATCAGTGTGTAAAGGATATCACCACATGGGCTTAAGAACACTTCAGGAAACCACTGTCAGTAACAACAGTTCGTCGCTACATCTGTTTTTATAAATATCTATGTCATGCCTCCATGTTTTTTTTTTCAAATTTTCATGACTTATACACAACAACAGATAGGAAAAGTAGGTTTTGCATAATAGGACCCCTCCTAACAGAGGACATTTATCCACAAGACTGTACAGACACTCTGCTGATGGGGCTTTCGACAGAAGCAACTCCAAGAGATACAGTTGAAGGTAAATGCTGTACATTTGTCATGATCCTACATGACAGTTTAGACCAGGGATGTCTAACTCGTTTTCATTGAGGGCCACATCGCAGTTATGGCTGCCATCAGAGGGCCGATTGTAACAGCGAATAATATATGAATTTGCCTCTGGATTTCTTTATTAATTATATAAATTGTTTAAAGTAGACTGTCGATTTTACAGTAAAAAATTACATTTACAAAATGTTACTGTAAAATATAGATATTGGGGTTTTTTTTACAACATTTTACGGTAAATGCAAAAACAGTACCACTGTTTTTTGAGGGGGGTTTATGGAAAAAGACGGCAGCTTAGTTGCCAGAATTTTTGTGTAAAATTTACATTATTTTTTACAACATTATATTGTTAATGGAAAAACAGTACAAGTTATTTTGTTATTCTGGCAATTTAGCTGCCAGTTTTTCTACCGTAAAAAGAAAAGTACCGTCTTTTCATTTACAGTAATACACCGTTAAAAACAACAACCGTAGATTTTACAGTCAAAAACTGGCAGCTCAGTCAACAGAATTTTAACGCAAAAAACAGTGGTAGTTCTTTTCAATTTACAGTAATATGCTGTAAAGAACAACGTAAAATGTATTGTAATTTGTATTAATTTGATGGGTAGTTTGCTGTAAAGTTAAGTCTTTTTTTATAGACCAATACATGTTTGGAAAGTATGATAATATACTGTAATACGTGTTGCAATATTGGATTCTATTAAAGTTGAAAAGGTATGCAATTTCAAGCAGTACATATATTTTTTCTGTCAAAATGAAATAAATCTATTACATTTAGTGAGAAAATATTAAGTACTTTATTGACACATGTCATTTCCAGGTGTTTGCGGGCCAGATAAAATTATGTCGCGGGCCAGATCTGGCCTTGAGTTTGACACCTGTGGTTTAGACTATGCCTGTTATTTTCCTGTGTTTAGTAACACTCCCTAACCTGGTGCTTTAGTTTTGTATTTCCTGTTTTGTCTTGTGTTTGGCAGCACCTTTACTTTCTGTTTCTTGTCCTGCGAACACACCTGTTTCTCATTGTTCAGTGTTCTGTTGCTGCTCGACTTATTTTTCTTTTGCTTGGTTCCTAATTGAACGACCTTCTGTTAGCACAGTGCTTGCCTTTTCGGCATCTTGGGATCACGACAACATGCGGCATCGTCCCCAAATGATTACATTACTTAATTATATTGTGGTTTATGGTATACATGTATTTTAAACATGCATTCAGTTACAATATGTTATGTCACATATTTCCAGTTTCTATTTACAACATGTCTGAAAAGGAGTAGGAAGAAGCAGAGCTTATTTAATCCTACCTCTTTTCCATTTCATAACAATTTCTAACACATAAATACTTCTCAATAAAGAGTTATATATGTTGTAATGAGATAAATAAGATGATCTCAAAATGTTTAACAGGATTTTTCTTTATTGTACTTTGCAAACACTTTGAGTTTGAACAGTTTCTTAAACTGGATCATATTAGTACTTTATTTGACTTCTTTGCTTAATCTATTCCATAATTTAATTACACATACTGATGTACAAAAGTGCATACAAATGTTTTAAGTGCAATTATTCCCTAAGGTTATTTTTCTTCTCTTTTGTTGAAAATAATTGTTGTACATTCTTGGGTAGCAGGTTATAGTTCGCTTTGTACATAATTTTAACTGTTGGCCAATGCACCAAATCATTGAATTTCAACATTTTTGATTCGATAAATAAAGGGTTTGTATGTTCTAGGTAGCCAAGTATTATTGTAGCTGACCTTTTTTGTAGCATAGTTAGTGAATGAATACTAGCGAGCAGTAGAGATTATGGAGTGATTTTTGGTCCAGAACATATCAGGCTTTGTTCATTATTTTTCTTACTACCTTATGTTAAATATTTCTTATAAGAGATTTCCAGTTAATTCTACCGTCCTTAATTTCACCCAAAACATTTTTTTTTACTCTGTTAGTGTCTATTCCGTCAATTTTATTTGACTTTCTCTTCTACTTTCCGAATTTGTTTTCAATGATTACCTGTTTTTGTCAAAACAACTCTTAAATTTGCTCATTATTTTGGTTTTTATTTGTTTTAGGTTCCGTGTCAAAACAGTCATGTCGCCAGCAAATTGTAAAAACTTTAAGTCCTTATTTTTAGTATTTTTGATATACAGTCGTTATAATATTAGTTAGTATTATTTGTTATCTAAAAGTATTTTTTGTTATTAAAAAAAAACATTTGTACGCTAAACCTGTGGGGTTCTTTGGGCGCCCAGAACAGAATTATACAAAACCCAAAACCAGTGAAGTTGGCACGTTGTGTAAATCGTAAATAAAAACAGAATACAATGATTCGCAAATCCTTGTCAACCTACACTACCGTTCAAAAGTTTGGGGTCACCCAAACAATTTTGTGGAATAGCCTTCATTTCTAAGAACAAGAATAGACTGTCGAGTTTCAGATGAAAGTTCTCTTTTTCTGGCCATTTTGAGCGTTTAATTGACCCCACAAATGTGATGCTCCAGAAACTCAATCTGCTCAAAGGAAGGTCAGTTTTGTAGCTTCTGTAACGAGCTAAACTGTTTTCAGATGTGTGAACAGGATTGCACAAGGGTTCTCTAATCATCAATTAGCCTTCTGAGCCAATGAGCAAACACATTGTACCATTAGAACACTGGAGTGATAGTTGCTGGAAATGGGCCTCTATACACCTATGTAGATATTGCACCAAAAACCAGACATTTGCAGCCAGAATAGTCATTTACCACATTAGCAATGTATAGAGTGTATTTCTTTAAAGTTAAGACTAGTTTAAAGTTATCTTCATTGAAAAGTACAGTGCTTTTCCTTCAAAAATAAGGACATTTCAATGTGACCCCAAACTTTTGAACGGTAGTGGACATTCAATTGAATAGATTGCAAAGACAAGATACTTAACGTTCGACCTGGAAAACTTTGTTATTATTTGCAAATATTAGCTCATTTGGAATTTGATGCCTGCAACATGTTTCAAAAAAGCTGGCACAAGTGGCAAAAAAGACTGAGAAAGTTAAAGAATGCTCATCAAACACTTATTTGGAACATCCCACAGGTGAACAGGCTAATTGGGAACAGGTGGGTGCCATGATTCGGTATAAAAGCAACGTCCACGAAATGCTGAGTCATTCACAAACAAGGATGGGGCGAAGGTCACCACTTTGTGAACAAATTGTCCAACAGTTTAAGAACAACATTTCTCAAAGAGCTATTGCAATGAATTTAGGGATTTCACCATCTACGGTCCGTAATATCATCAAGAGGTTCAGAGAATCTGGAGAAATCACTGCACGTAAGCGGCAATGCTGTGACCTTCGATCCCTCAGGTGGTACTGCATCAAAAACAGACATCATTGTGTAAAGGATATCACCACATGGGTTCAGGAACACTTCAGAAAACCACTGTCAGTAACTACAGTTTGTCACTACATCTGTAAGTGCAAGTTAAAACTATACTATGCAAAGCAAAACCCATTTATCAACAACACCCAGAAACGCCGCCGGCTTAAGTGGGCCTAAGCTCATCTAAGATGGACTGATGCAAAATGGTAAAGTGTTCTGTGGTCTCAATTCTCAATGAGGGGCACCACGGTGGTGCCTCACAATAGAAGGTCCTGGGTTCAATCCCAGGCTCAAGGTCTTTCTGTTGGAGTTTGCATGTTCTCCCCTTGACTGCGTGGGTTCCCTCCGGGTAATCCAGCTTCCTCCCACCTCCAAAGACATGCATCTGGGGATAGGTTGATTGGCAACACTAAATTGTCCCTAGTGTGTGAATGTGAGCGTGAATGTTGTCTGTCTATCTGTGTTGGCCCTGCGATGAGGTGGCGACTTGTCCGGGGTGTACCCCGCCTACCGCCCGAATGCAGATGAGATAGGCTCCAGCACACCTCGCCACCCCAAAAGGGATAAGCGGTAGCAAATGGATGGATGGATGGACTTTACTAAAATTACTATATTATCATATTTATTCCATATTAACATAACATATTATAATGCAATATCCTTATCGTACTAGTCAATTAAAATGTGTGTTTATTATTTATTATTAAATTAAGTATATATACTGATATATATAGTGTATATATATTTTTTAAAAGTTATGGCAAATATTTTATCATATTACATTTGCATTTATTTTATAAAATTACATTGTATAATACTACATTTAAGTTTGTATAATTGTATATGATAATAATATTTTTTAAACTATACCTGGGGATATGTTGATTGGCAACACTAAAATTGCCCCTAGTGTGGGAATGTGAGTGTGAATGTTGTCTGTTTATCTGTGTTGGCCCTGCGATGAGGTGGCGACTTGTCCAGGGTGTACCCCGCCTTCCGCCCGATTGTAGCTGAGATAGGCTCCAGCACCCCCCACTACCCCCAAGGGAATAAGCGGTAGAAAATGGATGGATGGATGGACTATAAAACTGATACAAATTTGAATTCAACATTATGAAATATTAATACATTATTATTATTTATTTTTAAATTATATTAAAAAAAATTACTTCAGAAAATGACGTCATTTCAATAATTCCCTACCTCTTTTTTTTTATTTATTGTTTTATTAAATATATTCTATTTTATGAAAAGAAAAAACATTTTTTAATTAACTTTCAACCATACAGTTGCGAGGGTAAAAAAAGAGTCAGGACGCATGCGCCTTAAAAAGATTAGGAAATTATATTGACAGATTTTTTTACATTACATTTCATAGAAATCAGTTTGTATCCAATTTTCCTTTTTTGGAATTTAAATCAGTCTCTGAAATACTAGACCATGAATTAGGAATTAATATTGTAACAACGAAAAAAAAAAGATATATTACTTTTCTAAAATTACTATCTTATCATATTTATTCCATATTAACATAATATATTATAATTACATATCCTTGTAGTACTAGTCAATTAAAATGTGTGTTTGTTATTTATTATGAAATTATATATATGTATACACTTAAAAGTTCTGTCTAATATTATATCATGCATTTATTTCGCAAAATAATGATATAATATTGAATTAAAATGTGTATAATTGTTTGATTTTTTTTTACTATACTATGAAACTGAGGAACATTTGAATCCATTATTACATTATTATCAATATTTATTTTTAAATTATTACATTTTGTATTAACTTCAGAAATTTACTTTATTTCAATATTTTCTTACTTTTTTTAGTCCCTTCCCTCATATACATCACCTGCAGCAAGGCACGCTATGTCAGGATGGCCGAGCGGTCTAAGGCGCTGCGTTCAGGTCGCAGTCTCCCCTGGAGGCGTGGGTTCAAATCCCACTTCTGACAGAATGTTTTTGAGGAACTTTTGGCTCCTCGTATCGTACAAATAAAAAAAGGATCACATAAATATTTCACTGTTAAGATAAGAGTATTTTGTTTCTTGCCACATTCTGGATGACAGGGGTGACCTGACCCACTGGATCTACAAGAAGCACCACAGCCTGTTCAAGAAGATAAGAGGCGAGGTGGAGGAAAGCATTATGGGAGTTTATCGGTGAGTTCTGCACTAAAGTCCCGCATCATGTCACCCATAACCACTGCGCTATCTTTGCGGCAGCTTGTACCAGCTGGCTAAGGCCGGTTGTGTGTTGCCGCAAAAAACGTCAACGACTCTGTGACCAAGCAGAAGTTTGACAACCTTTACTGTTGTAAGGAGTCCCTCCTGGATGGGTGAGTGCACGCACGCACGCGCACACACACACACACACACACAAACACACACACGCACACGCACGCGCACACACACACACACACACACACACACACACACACACACACACACACACACACACACACACACACACACACACACACACACACACACACTCACACACACTCTTGTATTTGTTACCTTCTTGAGATCTCCTAAAAATGCCTACCTCTTTAGGACCACCCTTTCTAGATGTATAAAGATTTGTATTTACAACATTAATAATATATACATACCGGTACTATGCAAATATAAAAAATGTAAGCTTTTAGTTCATTTTTTTTTTGTAATTGGTTTTTAATCTTCATTATTTACTTCAAGTTATTACAGTATGTCTCTATATACATATATATATATATTTTTTAATTAATTTTGGCCAAAGGGGGCGCATTTCAATTTCTTATACACACTTGTTATTACATATGTTGGCCAGAGGGGGAGCACTTTTAAAACCGACACACAGTCAATTTGAAAAATTATGGCAAGGAATTTAGGGATTTCACGGTCTACGGTCCATAACATCATCAAAAGGTTCAGACAATCTGAAGAAATCACTGCACCTAAGCGGCAAGGTCAAAAACCAACATTGAATGCCTGAGACCTTCAATCCCTCAGGCGGTACTGCATCAAAAACAGACATCAGTGTGTAAAGGATATCACCCCATGGGCTCAGGATCACTTCAGGAAACCACTGTCAGTAACCACAAGTCGTCGCTACATCTGTAATTGCAAGTAAAAACTCTACTATGCAAAGCAAAAGCCATTTATCAACAACGCCCAGAGATGCAGCCGGCTTCGCTGGGCCCGAGCTCATCTAAGATGGACTGATGCAATGTGGAAAAGTGTTCTGTGGTCTGACGAGTCCACATTTCAAATTTTTTTGGGAAACTGTGGACGTCACGTCCTACGGACCAAAGAGGAAAAGAACCATCCGAAAAGCCAGCATCTGTGATGGTATGGGGGTGTATTAGTGTCCAAGGCATGGGTAACTTACACATCTGTGAAGGCACCATTAATGCTGAAAGGTACATACAGGTTTTGGAGCAACATATGTTGCCATCCAAGCAACGTCTTTTTCATGGACGCCCCTGCTTATTTCAGCAAAACAATGCAAAGCCACATTCTGCACGTGTTACAACAGCGTGGCTTCGTAGTAAAAGAGTACTAGACTGGCCTGCCTCTAGTCCAGACCTGTCTCCCATTGAAAATGTGTGGTGCATTATGAAGCGTAAAATACGACAACAGAGACTCCGGACTGTTGAACAACTTGAATTCTCAGTTTGAACATTAAATATCTTGTCTTTGCAATATATTCAATTGAAAATAAGTTGAATAGGATTTGCAAATCATTGTATTCTGTTTTTATTTACGATTTACACAACGTGCCAGCTTCACTGGTTTTGGGTTTTGTAGTATTTAAATTAATTTAATTGGGCAAGATTAATTTACGATATTAGTATATTGTTTTACGATCTCCGCCTCAGACGAAAGTTAATTGAGGTACCACTGTATATTACTTGAAGTAAATGGCATTATACTACAAAACATATTCATTGTTTGGTTAAGAAGCCAACAAATGAGCATTACCAGGAAGGATAGTCCTGTACAGGAAATTGAAGTGTTTTAGAAGCCAGGGATGATCAAAGTGACTGATGGCAAAGTGGCGCTGTACCAAAAACATGTACTGGAACAGGGAGCGGGTAGTGTAGGTCCCATAGGCTACTCCCTCATACAAAGAACCATCCGTGACATCTTGAAGTAGAACCATGGATTTCTCCATGATGGCCAACACTTGCTTGGTCCACAAGTAGGCCTCCTGTAGATAACCTAGAAAACACGGTGACATAAGTGCACTGTTTAAATACAAACCCTCTTTTGTCCATTTCATTTATTGAAATAAAGTGCTTTGATGAGTATGTACGAATCATTTTCAACTTTTGACATGTGCTTTAAGGGTGAAAAATGGTTTAAATGTGGAACAATCAGAATGTACCGTCGTTGCAGGCATACTTGCCAACCCTCCCTATTTTCCCGGGAGAGTCCCGAATTGCAGTGCCCCTCCTGAATTTTCCCTGGGCCACCAGTCTCACGAATTTCTTACGATGGTATAACAATATTGCTACACCATTATTCACTGGGCACCGTTTCCGGCCGGAAAATAATAACGGTTACATTCGAAGTCAAGCGCAGCAATCAAAACAGAAGAAGAAGCAGAAAAAGAGACATCATGTCTCAGACATGGCGAGTAAGAAATTCTAGCATACATTGCATAGATTAGCCATCATTTTATGCTAGATTTTCTGATGGCTGAAATGCTGACGGTTAATCTATGCAATGTATGTCTTTTTTGGTTTTGTTTTATTCAAATTGTTGTTATTATCTATTTTATTTATTGAATAATCACCACCATCCACCATTTGCACAGCTTTTTAATCTGTTACTTTACTTTGTTGATGTGGACTGTTATTGTGTTTGTCAGCTAAATTAACACAGTGAAATTCAAGTATTTTATTCTGCCCTTTTTTGTGTGTGTATAATATATATATATTTATATTATATATGTATATATGTGTATAAATGTATGTTTACATATATATACACACACATTTATATACATATACACAAATATATATATATTTATATATATATATATATATATATATATATATATATATATATATATATATATATATATATATATATATATATATATACACACACATATTCACATATATACATACACATATATATACATATATATGTATACACAGTACATACATATATACACA
Organism: Entelurus aequoreus; assembly: GCF_033978785.1. NCBI lineage: Eukaryota > Metazoa > Chordata > Actinopteri > Syngnathiformes > Syngnathidae > Entelurus > Entelurus aequoreus. The sequence continues at coordinate 25,404,546 of NC_084734.1, forward strand.
TATACTGTACATACATATATACACATATACATACACATATATATACAGTATATACATATATATATATATACATATATATATATAAATATATACTGTATACATGCAAATATATACATACATACATAAAGACATACATATATGTACATACAGAACAAAAAGAGCCTCAAGGTTTTTATATATATATATATATATATATATATATATATATATATATATATATATATATATATATATATATATATATATATATATATATATATATATATATATATATATATTTGAATATCTCTCTAATTCTGAGGTCTCAAGGTTGGCAAGTTTGCCTGCAGTGCATGTAATTAACAGTTAACTGTCCTCCAATAAGCACCCAAGTTTGGTCTTTTCTTGTGTTTTAGTGAAGTATTTTTAAAAAGACATAGGCCTAATCTATTTAGATTCAAATAAAACGTGCTCAAGACCGTGTGTAATCTATAAAAGTGTGTGTACTGTGTGATTGTAAGACTGAGTATACAATTGATTAAAAGTGCAAAAGTGGTGCATACTTAACTATTTAAAAAATGATTTTGCGTGTGCTACCGACATTATGTGCCCATGGAACACTAATTTCCCTCCACATTTATGTTGTTATGCTCTTCAACCTGTGTGCGATGTTGTTGAACAAGCAGAACACACCTTTAATTTGTACCACCCTTTCTGCAATATGAAATCACATTCTATAAACAACGGAAACTATTTTTATCACACTGATGATACGCTCTGTGGGAAACATCATTCATGCGTATGGAATGATCCAAAACCAAAGAAGATGCATATTGCAAGAAGTTTTTTCATATAGGACATATACTATAATAATGTATTTCCTAAATTAAAAAACAATTGGCAAAGTTAAAAAACGCCAGTAGATGGGACGGCGTGGCGAAGTTGGTAGAGTGGCTGGGCCAGCAATCGGAGTGTTGCTGGTTACTGGGGTTCAATTCCCACCTTCTACCTTCCTAGTCACGTCCGTTGTGTCCTTGGGCAAGACACTTCACCCTTTGCCTCTGATGGCTGCTGGTTAGCGCCTTGCATGGCAGCTCCCGCCATCAGTGTGTGAACGTGTGTGTGAATGGGTAAATGTGGAAATACTGTCAAAGCGCTTTGAGTACCTTGAAGGTAGAAAAGCGCTATACAAGTACAACCCATTTATTTATTATTTAGACACCAAAACGTAAAATTGTATTTGTTTTAATCAGTCCACTAGGTCTGCCAGCAGCTATAAAATGATTTTACTGAATAAATGATATGTCTATTATTTCTTATTTTTGGCAGATACACACACGTAGGACAAAGCATTCTCGATCTGTCCAGCCGCCTTTGCAGTGCGATCCCATATTTTCTCACAGTCGTGTGTTGTGCCAGTTTGCACGTAGAGTTCAGATGTGCTGAATAAAGATGTAAAATAGCGCCCGCAGAACAGTTTTAGTTTGAATAAATCACATTGATAATCCCGTTACATGATATACAGCATTTGCATCTTCTCCTTCAGTGTTGTGGGCGTTCTGATAATCAGCATATATTCTGTTTATTCATTACGACAGACACGCTAAATGCTATTTTGCTCACTTACGAGATGCAATCCTCCGCATGCACTGTCAAGTTTGCACGTGTTTTAGTACACACATGCCATTAGTAGATCAGGCCCATAGTTTCCAAAGCAGAAGTGCATTAGAAATATTTGTATTATATGCCAAGTATTTTGAGCACTAACTTAATGAGTCATTGTGGCTACATGGTGTGGCAAAAAAACCTACTACCACAGCACCTAATTTAAGGGCCACACACAGATTATAATTACAAATTATATTTTAACACCAAAACATCACTTTTGTATTTATTATTGAATTAAAATAGACTAAAAATCTTGTGTTTGTATTTTGTCAGTCAGTGACAAAAACTGCGGTAGATGCTTTAAGGTAATCTGCTTCTCTAATATATTGCTGTAGTTATTTGGGGAAGGCAAAATAAACACATATAACACATCAATACTCACCTTGCATCATATAAACCAGGCTTCCTGTGAGCAAAGCAACACAATTTGTGGGCTGATGGTTGTGCAGGTACTGAAATCCCCAGCCTCGTGTATAGGACTTCTCATACATAAGATGAGATGCATTGCCGATCACCTGAAGAAAATGTTCCTGTTGGTCCTTGTTCAAGTACTCAAACAGGAAGTCATAAGCAGTGGCAAACCCAACCAAAGAGTGGGCCAAAGGAACTTCATCCCAAGGTGCATCTTTAACCAACCTGCAGGACAAAATAGGTTGTTTTAATTAGCATATCTTTGAAACATTTCCTAGGAAACAAAAGGGTGGATCGGTCCTACATGACTAGCTTATTCTTAAATGAATGGTATAGACTAACTCAAAATCAGTAGTGTGTGATTGTGTTTTTTAAATGCACAATTTTGAATTGCTGACACTAATCTACACTAAAGAAATGGGAATGTTGTATGGCCTAACAAAGCATGTCACTAACGGATGAATGGACGATTAAGATCTGTCTGCTCGCCTGGAAAACAACAATCCTTATCTACAATTTTACTCTCTGCAAATGGCCTTAGCGACGCTCTGCCGTAAATATCCCAGCGAGACCAGCACAGTGATAGCCGCACTGAATCCCTCCTTCTTCTTCAACAACACCTGGTGAGTTGAACTCTGTTCCCCGTGCCTACTGAGAAATTCCCGGCCTTTAGACATAACAGACACACATCATGGACCATTGACAGCCACACACAGCTATGCACGCATAACCCGACCCCCAACCAATGCCCTTGCCACTGCTTGGCCCCTTGAGGTGCAACGGATGGAGGGAGAAGTGCCAGAAGGGCTGCTCCCCTTGATCCCACCCACTCCTGTTGCAAGTCTTGTGGTTTCTTTGTCGTTACATGTGTATATGTGCTTATTGTGGCTATCAAGTTTTTTTCCTTGCCCCAAACTGATCCCATCCTTCTCCCCGCACGTCCACCTTTTCCACCAAGTATCTATCTATCTAATACCCTACACCAGGGGTCACCAACGCGGTGCCCGCGGGCACCAGGTCGCCCGTAAAGACCAGATGAGTCGCCCGCCGGCCTGTTCTAAAAAATAAAAAAAATTTAAAAAAAAAGGAAAAAAAAAAATTTTTTTATTTATTTTTTTAAATTAAATCTACATAGAAAAAACACAAGATACACTTTCAATCAGTGCATCAACCCAAACAACCTCCCCCATGCACACTCATCCACACCTACTCACACAAAAGGGGTTATTTCTTTCTGCAACCAATATTCTGGTTCCCACAACATAGACAACACATCTGCAAGGGACACAGTCCCTGAAGCACACATGATTGTATAGGCTGCTGGTCCACTAACATTTTCATTAATTACTATTTTTTATGTAATTATTTTTATATTGTTTTACTTTCTTTTTTATCCAAGAAAATGTTTTTCATTTATTTATCTTATTTTATTTTATTTTTTAAAAAAGGGCCTTATCTTCAACAGACCAGGTTGTCAATGAAATTAGATTTGTTTAAAGGGTTTTTTAAACCAGGCCCAGTCCAGATAATGTCCAAGTCGGACTCAGCAACACACACCTTCATTCATGTACACAGAAAAAAATTAGGGAACACAACAGATTGCATATAATTTATAAACAAAATTACATTTTCAAAATAAGCATTTATGTACAGTCCAGATTATGTCCAGGTCACTCAAATTAGGGAACACAACAACAGATATCATATAATCTATAAACTTAATTATACTTTCAAAATAAGCCTTTGAGGACTTCTCATCTTTTTTTTAATGTTTTTTGGCATCATTATCGTTTTCAACCATGTAACTTTCTAAAGTTAGAAAATACTGAATAAATGTTTTAAAGAAAGTAATACTAAGTGAATATCTGTTTTTGGCCTTAAAAATAAACCTTTTACCGAGTACTATAATTAAATTGACTAAATCATGATTGTCAATGAACTCTCCTAAAATAACAGAAACCACATTAAGCTTCATAAACAAACCAATCCTTAAACACATTTTTTCAACTTCCACCCAAAACAAAGACACAATATGACAATACCAAAACAAATGCAGGTTGGATTCAGGCTCCTCACAACAAAATCGTCAATCATCTGACTCTGTCATATTCCATAATTTTAACATTTTCCCTGTGGGTAAGAAGTTATAAATAATTTTAATTTGAAAATAACGATTTTGCACATCGATAGTGGTTTTATAGACTAGTTTGAATATGGCATCCCATGGCAACGGGCAGTCAAAAAAGTCCTCCCATTTTCCATTTGTGTTGTATGAGGCAGCCTTCAAAGATTTCTTTATTAAATAAAAATTATATATTTTTCTATTTATTTTAGTTCCTTTTTGCCAACTAGAATTTCTTATTAGAGGTTTACAAACTAATAATTTAGTAGTTCCATAATTAATTATTTGTTTCCATCTTTTCCCAATTACTCCAGTTAGTTGATAAAAGGAAAAGCTTGAGCAAGCATCACCATACATAGCTCTAAATTCATCATACTTCATAATTTTACCATTCTCATTGATAATATTATTGACAAAAATGATTCCTCTTTCAAACATATTTTTCCAAAAGAAAGGCTTTCCATCTATTACAATATTAGAGTTCATCCATATTAACTGCTGCAAAATATCGTCTCTTTTTTCTGGCACATAAAATTGAAAACACCACTATAAGTGGATTGTTTCCTTTATGAACCCCGCCATGTTTCCCAGCAGACTCTCTGGGAGGGGATCACTTGTAAAAAAGGATACAATTTCTTTTCATACAGTACATGTTTTTTGTCCACCAGGACATTTGTGTACCACTCAATGTTTAAATACATCTTTGGAACAATTGATGCTTTTAAAGACAGACACATAGCTTCAAGGTTGAGAAGTTTCAGGCCCCCATATTCATACTCTTTGTACAAAACCTTTCTTTTAATCTTTTCTGGTTTGCCGTTCCAGACAAAATCAAAGACCCTCCGCTCATAAATCTTAAAAAAGTTTTGTGATGGAGCTGGTAATGACAAAAACAAATAAATAAATTGAGGAATAATTAACAAGTTGGCAATAGACATTTTACCATACAAGGTTAGGGATTTCCCTTTCCATAATTGCATAATTTTGTCCAGCTTTCTTAGTCGATTATCATAATTTACTGAGCCTAGATCTTCCAGATTTTCTGGGACAACAACACCAAGTATGTTAACTGGTCCATCTGTCCACAAAACAGGCACTTTGCATTCCATTCGAAAGGACGTTCCCTTTAGATTTCCGATCCTTAACATTTTACATTTATCATAATTAAGCTTAAGGCCAGATTGCTGTGAAAATATGTCCAAAAGATTAAGAAGGTTCCGCAAACAATGAGGAAAAATCTTATCTTTGTGAATCAGCCTTTTCTGACATGAACTTCATCAAGAACAAACACAGAACACGCCTCACTGATGCACATCTGCAAGACTCACTCAGAGTTGCAGTGTCAAGTTACACACCAGAGTACAACACACTAGTTAACAGCATGCAATGCCAGGCTTCCCACTAACTGACAAAGAAACAGATAACAGATTTGGTGTACAGTTCAAAGTGTGACATGATTTAAAAATTTGAGAGTTTACTTTTGTATTTTACATGAGTTATTATTTGTACAAACATGGTGCAAAGTAATTCATGATTTGTTAAAAAATGTTACTGGCTAGCTAGTTAAAATGGGATATTGTGATTTCACAAGACTGTTTTAGAAGTGATCATTTGAAAATGTTCAATTTGAAAAATGTGCACTTAGAGAAAATATAAAAATAAAGTGTTGCATATTGATATTTATCTGTTTCTATATATATTTATTGTGAGAAATCATTAAGATGATCAGTGTTTCCACAAAGATAAATATCATTAATTATTAATAATAACAGAGTTAAAGGTAAATTGAGCAAATTGGCTACTTCTGGCAATTTATTTAAGTGTGTATCTAACTGGTAGCCCTTCACATTAATCAGTACCCAAGAAGTAGCCCTTGGTTTCAAAAAGGTTGGTGACCCCTGCCCTACACAATACTTGATAATGTATTGCCTTAGTGGTGATTGTCATTACAAGCAGGAGTAGAGTAATTGATGTGCACAGGTAGCATCAGCGAGCTCAGTGGTTCCAAAAGTGGGCTGGCCGTACTCCCCCCTCCTTTTGAAAGGGATATTGGGGTGCAAGTTTAGGGGGAACGACAAAGGGTTGTAATTGGGGGTTAAATCACCAGAAATGATTCCCGGGCGCGGCAACCGCTGCTGCTCACTGCTCCCCTCACCTCCCAGGGGGTGATCAAGGGTGATGGGTCAAATGCAGAGAATAATTTCGCCGCACCTAGTGTGCGTGTGACAATCATTGGCACTTTAACTTTAATTTAAAGAAAAAATAATCCAAGCTGACGAATGGCTAATCTTGGAGATGACCTTGAGCAAATCATAAAAATGCCTGAGAATCTTCATTAGACATCACAAAGTGTGCCTCAGAGTATAATTAGCATCTGACAGTGTGACGCCAAATGAGTATAATTGCCATCTAGAAACCACACATTTTGCACACATGCAAGCGTGCTGAGAGGAAATTCTCAGTTGTCGTGTTTAAACGGGTTTAAAGACACAGAAAGAATTGAATCCAGTAAAATAATGTGATGTCCTTTTTGGGACGGACTCATTTTTGCTTTATTTTACAAACTATATGTTATAACTTTCTCTGTAACGTTTTTAAAGGCCTACTAAAATGAAATGTTCTTATTTAAACGGGGCTAGCAGGTCCATTCTATGTGTCATACTTGATAATTTCGCGACATTGCCATATTTTTGCTGAAAGGATTTAGAAGAGAACATCGACGATAAAGTTCGCAACTTTTTGTCGCTGATAAAAAAAGCCTTGCCTGTATCGGAAGTAGCGTAACGTCACAGGTTGAAGAGCTCCTCACATCTGCACATTGTTTACACCAGCAGCGAGAGCGATTCGGACCGAGAAAGCGACGATTACCCCATTAATTTGAGCGAGGATGAAAGATTCGTGGATGAGGAAAGTGAGAGTGAAGGATTAGAGTGCAGTGCAGGATGCCAGGGTGTATCTTTTTTCGCTCTGACCGTAACTTATGTACAAGAGCTCATTGGATTCCACACTTTCTCCTTTTTCTATTGTGGATCACGGATTTGTATTTTAAACCACCTCGGATACTATATCCTCTTGAAAATGAGAGTTGAGAACGCGAAATGGACAATACATCGGTGAAACACTTTAGCTTCGGAGCTAACGTGATAGCATCGTGCTTAACTGCGGATAGAAACAGAAGAAACATGCCCCTGACTAGAAGGATAGACAGAAGATCAACAATACTACTATTACTTCAACTATCAAGAGACACCGAACCAAACCCTGGACCTGTAACCACACAGTTAATGCTGTCCAGCCTGGCGAAGCCTAGCAATGCTGTTGCTAATGACGCCATTGAAGCTAACTTAGCTACGGGACCTCGACAGAGCTATGCTAAAAACATTAGCTCTCCACCTACACCAGCCCTCATCTGCTCATCACCACCCGTGCTCACCTGCGTGAGCGATCGACAGCGCGACGAAGGACTTCACCCGATCATCTGTGCGGTCGGCGACTAGCGTCGGATAGCGCGTCTGCTATCCGACTCAAAGTCCTCCTGGTTGTGTTGCTGTAGCCAGCCGCTAATACACCGATCCCACCTGCAGTTTTCTTCTTTGCTGTCTCCATTGTTCATTAAACAAGTTGCAAAAGATTCACTAACACAGATGTCCAGAATACTGTGGAATTTTTCGATGAAAACAGACGCTGTTTGTATTGGGACACAATGGTGTCCCAATACTTCCGTTCAATCCGTGACGTCACGCGCAAATGTCATCATACCGAGACGTTTTCAGCCGGCTATTTCCCGGGAAATTTTAAATTGCACTTTGTAAGTTAACCCGGCCGTATTGGCATGTTAAGATTTCATCTTTGATATATAAACTATCAGACTGCGTGGTCGGTAGTAGTGGGTTTAGTAGGCCTTTGAGCACTATACAATTTTAGGACGCCAGTAGAATACAATGATGGCCAACTCAAGTAACAATAGGCTATGACTGTTATGTATTACCTAACCCTGTCTGTACCTCTTTTTGTACAACAGATGGCTCTATTGTAGTAGTCATATACACTGTGGGGTTACTTAAGCGCCATGTAATTTAGGGATCAGAAAGAGGAGGAAGATAGGAGAATAAGAAAATAGTGAGCATCTCTAACAATGGCGGCTGCTGGTCTTTCAAGGTGGGCAAGCTCATTTTCGGTCTACCTGTGAGTGCTTGGGATAGTGGAGGGACTCCTTGGGGACAGAGCGACAAAAGTCAGTCTCCAAACCAAAGTACAGTTTCCAATAACACCAGAAATAGATGCTAGATTTGTTGCGAGTCATTTTTGACGAAGAAAAAGTTTCTAAGAGGATTGCAAAAGTCTCTAGATCAACTCGGAACAATGGAATGAAACTTGAAAAATGCTCCAATAGTGCTTTGTATTTCAAGATTGCTGATTTGTATATTTTTCTGTCAATCAAAATGGCAGGCCAGCCTACTCTCATAGACCCCAGAGAAGCTCAGGTTCCCTGAAGGTGAAATGTGTCCAATTAGGGCAGAGCTGGGCGATAAATTAAATTGCTATTTTTCTCATGTTTAAGTGTTACATTGCTAAAAAGTGGGATGTATGTTTGATTGAAAACGAGACATAAACCACAATTTGCATAGTCGAATGTGCATCTTATCTCATGTTGTAAGTTTTTTAACGACAAAAAATTTAATTTTTCACTTACGAGTGTTGCTTTCATTTAATTCACCGGCAGTTGTGCATGCATGGCCAACATTCTCCCCTATGGACTATGTGCTTTAATTTTAAATAGCTCACATCATTGACTATTTTTTAAAAAAGTTGGTTCTTAAAAGTAGCAGACCACTCATTTTTGAAAATATGTCTTTTTGACTATACAGCATTATCAATGTGATGAGATAAAACATGGAACTCCTACCTTATATGTACAAAATAAAAATAAAAATAAAAATAAATTTAAAATAGGGTATAATAATTTTCTGAAAATATGACTCCCAACAGTTTAATTAAATAGTCCTTAAAACTAAATATTGCCAATAAAAAATATCTTTGGCTGCATTATTGTGAAACCAAATGTATCCCTAATGTAATCACAATATTAATTACAATTAATAATAGTAATACAAATAATAAATGTAAAATGTATAAAACTTGCACCTGTCAGATCCAAAAATTATTGTTCAATGTTAATGTGTTTCATATAACAATTCGCTTGAAAACAGTAGTGAAATAACTTTCCAAATTAAATGTAGTCTATTAATATGAATGTGATATACATGCGGTCAGCAAGTAGGACATCCCCTGTGACCCTCTCATTTCCTTCATTAGAAAGCCAGGTGAACAGCTGATATTACTGCTGCTGACATACCACACCCCATGTCACTTGCATCCCCACCAATCACCAATGACAAGCCAAACACTTGTGCCAAGAAAATAAATACAAATATTACAAATAACATTAGCTGGTACCTACAATAATAATAATAATAATAATAATAATAGAACACAATTAAGAAATTCAAATGCAATAAACTTGTATTTTCATTAGTAGTTTTACCATTGCAATTGAAAAGTAAATAACTTTTTATTATCTTGAATAAGTAAACAAATAATAAAATGTATGTATTAAAAGGCAAACTGCCTCATTATTTCAGGATTTACATAAAATGTATCACTAAATTGATTTAACAAAAACCTGGTGATGGTGGATTATTGGGATATGTGGTATTCCACAGAGTGAAAAACAATAACATGTACACTGAACCTAACTAAAAAGAAGTACATGTCCAAATGTAAAGTATTGAATGACAAAGTGTTTCATATGAAATTTTAGCCCCAAACATATTCTCTCTGTTACTGATTAGAATATGAAGACACATTTCCCCTTTTACATTCCGGTGCATCTCATGGCGCGTGTCACTAGTACTTGAAATTCAGAGCACAAGGTCTTGGGTTCAAACTCATGTCGCAGATGAAACGTTGTTAAGTTTTTAAACTTTTTTTTTAATGATGTTAAAATTGTTCCATACACTAAACTTCAGCATTGTAATTTAAACAAGGGGATTGTGTTGTGCTGCTCCTCCACATCGAGAGGAGCCAGATGAGGTGGTTCGGGCATCTGGTCAGGATGCCACCCGAACGCCTCCCTAGGGAGGTGTTTAGGGCACGTCCGACCGGTAGGAGGCCACGGGGAAGACCCAGGACACGTTGGGAAGACTATGTCTCCCGGCTGGCCTGGGAACGCCTCGGGATCCCCCGGGAGGAGCTGGACGAAGTGGCTGGGGAGAGGGAAGTCTGGGTTTCCCTGTTTAAGCTGCTGCCCCCGCGACCCGACCTCGGATAAGCGGAAGAAGATGGATGGATGGATGGATGGATGGGATTGTGTTGCTCAAGGTAATATTATTCATATGGTGCTGGGATACCCATGATTTTAGCCTTTCAAAGCTCTTGGACCACCAATTGTTGACCTTGCTATTTGTCAAATCCTGGTTAGGGCCCTGGTGGCAGCCACATATCAGGTAACGGTGAGTACATACTTGGTTATGTTTTACTGGAGAACAGTTAAAACGATGTATCCAGCAATTATATAATATGAAATTAAGAAGAAGGTAATTTTATCTATCAACCCACTCTCCTCACTCCCAAGTGCGGACCACCTCTGTCAACTATCAGCCAAGAGTGTTAGTTTTGTTTGGTCAAATCAAATAACAGTGCATTTAATGTTACACTTTTATAGCAGCTAGGAATGTTAAAAATGGTTCATAAAACATTGCCTGTATATCAATTAAATGTTCTGTAATAGTGTGACTCTCAAACGTACTATTTTAATTTACATTCACATACAAACACAAACCCCAAAACCAGTGAAGTGGGCATATTGTGTAAATCGTAAATAAAAACAGAATACAATGATTTGCAAATCCTTTTCAACTTATATTCAATTGAATAGACTGCAAAGACAAGAAACTTAATGTTCGAACTGGAAAACTTAATTTTTTGCAAATATTAGCTAATTTGGAATTTGATGCCTGCAACATGTTTCAAAAAAGCTGGCACAAGTGGCAAAAAAAGACTGAGAAAGTTGAGGAATGCTCATCAAACACTTATTTGGAAAATCCCACAGGTGAATAGGCTAATATCATCAAAATGTTCAGAGAATCTGGAGAAATCACTGCACGTAACATTGAATGTGTGACTTTGGATCCCTCAGGTGGTACTGCATCAAAAAACAACATCAATGTGTAAAGGATATCACCACATGGGCTCAGGAAAACTTCAGACAACCACTGTCAGTAACTACAGTTTGTCGCTACATCTGTAAGTGCAAGTTAAAACTCTACTATGGAAAGCGACACACTGCCTGCCTGTAGTCCAGACCTGTCTCCCATTGTAAATGTGTGGCGCATTAAGAAGCGTAAAATACGACCACGGAGACCCTGGACTGTTGAACAACTTAAACTGTACATCAAGCAAGAATGGGAAAAAATTCCACCTGAAAAGCCTCAAAAATTGGTATCCTCCGTTCCCAAACGTTCACTGAGTGTTGTTAAAAGGAAAGGCCATGTAACACAGTGGTAAAAATGCCCCTGTGCCAACTTTTTTGCAACTTGTTGCTGCCATTAAATTGTAAGTTAATGATTATTTGCAAAAAAAAATAATTCTCAGTTTGAACATTAAATATCTTGTCTTTGCAGTCTATTCAATTGAAAATAAGTTGAAAAGGATTTGCAAATTCACATTCACATACAAATACAATCAATCAATCAAACACCTCAAAACAAATTATGTTAAACTTTGGAGGTTCCACTATAACACTCATCTTTATAGTGAGTTTGTTGTAGTGTACTGAAATCAATAATAAGATGATTAAAGATATAAAATGTACCAACTAGGCTGAGCTGCCATCCTTTCCATGTAGTCCACGGCTAGATCCACTGCTCCTGCTCTGTGCGGGTACAACAGGCAGAATATGGAGAGCACCCCCAGGTTGTTTCCGTAAACCTCATTCCATCGGGCACTGAATTCCATGGGGCTCCAGGGAGGCAGGTACTCTTCTGGGTGTTCCAGCATAGATTCGCCAGCCTCACGGATCCGCCTTGCCATCTCCCTATGGGTACTTCCGGCTGCCAACTGAAACTCGACTACATCTGCCCGATCAAAATAAAGCATTGGATGGCCATTGTAGTTGCCTCCCATGAAGAGGATTCCTCCACTAGGATCTGCTGCAGTTGGAGGCAGCAGGAGCAGCAACAGACTTATGAGGAACACTGTAGGGGACCCACGGGTGTGGGTTTTCATCGTCTGATCAGAGAGGGGGCTGTGCCATTGCCAAAAGACTTCAGCTGCAAAGGTGGAAAGGACTGGAAGCAGTCAGCTCATGCTCTGCACGAAAAGAAAACATTTTTTTTTTAGAATAATCACAAACAGCTGTTGATAGCTGAGCTTTTTAAACGGAATTAGGTCATGACTGTGCAGAAAACTAAAAACATCTGCTTTGTGTAAAATGTTGTATTATCACTACATAGCCAACTGTACATGTTTTCTCCTGCACATTGTGTTACCAAGTTCATTTCAAGACAAACATTGGTCAATCACAGTAGTCAAGAGCTGCACACCCCTATGGCCAGACAAGCAGGTTGAAACCGGATGTTGTGATGACATAAGCAATATGCACAGGATTGTCTGGAGCGGAAGCAGCATGTCTGTGATGTGGACGTACTTCATTATATCGGAGAAATACTCAGACAGCGATCTACAAAATGTGCAATCATGAAGGAGAGAAAGGCTGAAGCAGCAGCGTGAAGCATTTTAAAGACAATATATGCATCATTGCAGACTTTTTTCCTACACTTTGAATCCTGCGGCTTATAAAATGGTGTGGCTAATTTATGGATTTTTTTTTGCTGACAGCCATCATGCAAATATTTTTTAAAAAAACAAGCAAATTCACAAAAAAGGTGTGTTAGTTTGTGGTCGGGCGCCATCTTTTGGATGAGTTCACTCACTGCAGGTCTTTCATTTAATGCTTTCAACTGAAAGTAGAAGTGCCGTTTCGTCTACTAGTCAATCATCAATAGCGTTTCTAATCATGTGGTTTCTTCATTCATCACTACAAGCAACAGTTGTATAGTAAGTTTTATTATATAACCAAAGCAATTTATGGGATGCGCTCTATAGTCCGGAAAATTCGGTTTATGAATGATGATGTCATATTAACTATGCCCCCATCGCCACAGGTATATTGGCACTCTGAGGGAAACCCTGGGGTATATATATATATATATATATATATATATATATATATATATATATATATATATATATATATATATATATATATATATATATATATATATATATATATATATATGTATATATATATATATATATATATATATATATGGGGGCATGGTTAATATGACATCACCATAAACCGAATTTTCCGCACTATATTTTCCGGTATATATATATATATATATATATATATATATATATATATATATATATATATATATATATATATATATATATATATATATATATATATATATATATATATATATATATATATATACATATATAAATATATATATATATATATATATATATATATATATACATACATATATATATATATATATATATATATATATATATATATATATATGTATATGTATATATATATATATATATATATATATATATATATACATATACGTATATATATATATATATATATATATGTATATATATATGTATATATGTATATATATATATATATATATATATATATATATATATATATATATACATGTATATATATATATATATATATATATATATATACATATATATATATATATATATATATATATATACATGTATATATATATGTATATATATATATATATATTTATATTTTTCAAGATGTCGGCGCTTCACGGCGGCATCTTCTTGCGAGCGCTCTTGGAAGTGTAGACCGATTTGGCAAAAATACCCGTCAATTCAGTCAATTTCATGGCTGGCTCACAGCGTGTTCACGCTGTGATCACTTACGACCGACTTACGATTCTGGATGTGGAGAGATCGGGCCATTTTGGGCTGAAAGATGCGTGTACGGTGGACCTACTCGCTAGCTTGGGAATTCTTCGCGAGCTACATCCAGCAGTGGCCTTTGAAGCAGCGGCGTCCACTACCAGCGGAGACCGTCAACGAAAGAGACGTAAGCGGTGCGCTCGGAAGCAGAAGCGGGGATGTCGGGCGGGGCTAACAACAAAGCTAAAGGCGTTGTTGTTAGCGGGGCTAACGAAAAAGCTAAATGCTAATCCACAAAGAAGCGCTAATAATGAGTCTGTTAAACTAGAACTAGCCAGCGCCAGGCTGGATAATCCCTGCACACATAGCAATTCTCTTAGAACAATATACAACTCACATAATGTTTTTTCTACGTCAGAGGTGGACATGCATTTTACTGAGGTGGCAAACAATCTAAAAATTCCTGTCATATCAATTCCTAGATATGGTCGAAATTATTTAAAGTGCACTACGCATAATAAACGTAACATTATTAATATTGCTACTACGGATACTTTCAACAAAAACTCCTCAAAACAGCCCACTACCTATAATATGGGCTTTTTAAACATAAGGTCATTGTCTTCCAAAACGTTATTAGTTAATGAAGTCATTAGAGACAACAATCTTGATGTCGTTAGTCTAGCCGAGACCTGGCTCAAACCAGACAAATTTTTTGCGCTGGGTGAGGCGTCTCCTCCTGGCTAAACAGGAACGCATATTGCCCGTCCCATTAAAAGGGGTGGAGGTGTTGGACTAATATACAACAAAAACTTTAGCCTTACCTCGGACCTAAATAATAAATATAACTCGTTTGAGGTGCTTACTATGAAGTTTGTCATACCGCTGCCTCTGCACCTGGCTGTCATCTACCGCCCCCCAGGGCCCTATTCGGACTTTATCAATGAATTTTCAGAGTTTGTTGCTGATCTAGTGACACACGCCGACAATATAATCATAATGGGAGACTTTAACATCCATTTAAATACCCCATCGGACCCTCCATGCGTGGCGCTCCAGACTATAATTGATAGCTGTGGTCTTACACAAATAATAAATGAACCCACGCATCGCAACGGTAATACGATAGATCTAGTGCTTGTCAGGGGTGTCACCACCTCCAAAGTTACGATACTCCCGTACACTAAAGTAATGTCCGATCATTACCTTATAAAATTCGAAGTTCTGACTCATTGTCAACAAACTAATAATAATAATAATAACTACTATAGCAGCCGCAACATTAATGCTGCCACAACAACGACTCTTACTGACCTACTGCCTTCGGTAATGGCACCATTCCCAAATTATGTGGGCTCTATTGATAACCTCACTAACAACTTTAACGACGCTCTGCGGTGGTTTACAGAAGAAACTAAAGCCCAGAAACGATCATGTAGAAAGCTGGAACGCAAATGGCGTGCGACTAAACTTGAGGTTTTCCATCAAGCATGGAGTGATAGTTTAATAACTTATAAACGCATGCTTACCTCAGCTAAAGCTAAATATTACTCAAATCTCATCCACCTCAACAAAAATGATCCTAAATTTCTGTTTAGTACAGTAGCATCGCTAACCCAACAAGGGACTCCTCCCAGTAGCTCCACCCACTCAGCAGATGACTTTATGAATTTCTTTAATAAGAAAATTGAAGTCATTAGAAAAGAGATTAAAGACAATGCATCTCAGCTACAACTGGGTTCTATTAACACAGATACGACTGTATATACGACGGACACTGCCCTCCAAAATAGTTTCTCTCTCTTTGATGAAATAACATTGGAGGAATTGTTCAAATGTGTAAATGGGACAAAACAAACAACATGTTTACTTGACCCAATTCCTGGGAAACTTATCAAGGAGCTTTTTGTTTTATTAGGTCCATCAGTGTTAAATATTATAAACTTATCACTTTCCTCTGGCACTGTTCCCCTAGCATTCAAAAAAGCGGTTATTCATCCTCTACTCAAAAGACCTAACCTCGATCCTGACCTCATGGTGAACTACCGGCCGGTGTCCCACCTTCCGTTTATCTCGAAAATCCTCGAAAAAATTGTCGCACAGCAGCTAAATGAACACTTAGCGTCTAACAATCTCTGTGAACCTTTTCAATCCGGTTTCAGGGCAAATCACTCTACGGAGACAGCCCTCGCAAAAATGACTAATGATCTATTGCTAACGATGGATTCTGATGCGTCATCTATGTTGCTGCTTCTTGATCTTAGCGCCGCTTTTGATACTGTTGATCATAATATTTTATTAGAGCGTATCAAAACGCGTATTGGGATG